>NW_012100209.1:1197077-1316112 GCF_000951045.1 Mandrillus leucophaeus | reverse complement strand
TGGCCAGGATGGTCTCCATCTTTTGACCTTGTGATCCACCCGCCTCAGCCTCCCAAAGTGCTGGGATTACAGGCATGAGCCACTGCACCTGGCCAAACCTACAAATTTCTTATTATGTAACTAGCATTTTATGTACATGTACACAAATACACATATACTTAGATAGATAGATAATTAGAAGGCTACTTTGTTAGCATTCAAGAATATTTATCTCAAATCAACAATCAATGCTATTCTTAATGGTGAATTTCTACAAATACCACATCCTTGTAACTTAGCCAAAATAATAAAATATGTGTATATATTGGAAAGGAGACAGTATTACTTTGTAGATGGTATCTTCTATATAAAAAAATCTCAAGTAAAAACCAACTTAATTTTAGGTAGTAGGACTATGTGAAAACAGATTTGACAGATTTTTGTGTTTCAGCAATAATCAGTAATTAGAAAAAGCAATACTATGTTTAAAGTAGAAAAAATATATAAGACAAATTTTATAAGAACTGTGTATGACTTGTTTGTGTGTTTGGGGAGTACTTTTGACTTTGTCAAATTGATTCTTAAGAAGATACAACTAATCTGTAAGGGTACAAATGAGAACGGTGGTGGCCTGTGCAGTGGAGGAGGACTCACTGGAAAGTAATGTGAGAGATCTTTCTAGGATAATGAGAGTTCTGTATGTTGAGTGGACATCTTTGGAGCAAGAAATTTCTGAGCTCAAAATTACTAAACTGTGTGTTCTGTGTGTGTGTTTAATAAAAATATAGAGAAATGAAATATACCATTTTAAACAAAATCTGAAATTAAATCACAGATGAAAGATTTGAGACAGATAAATGGCTAATATCCCTACCTTATAAAGAACTCCGTGCAATTGATAGGAAAAAAAAGCCATTCCAGTATTATATGGACAAAGGGTATGAAAAGACAATCCAAAGATATTTTAAAAATCAGGTTTTGGGGAAGTATATTCAGTGACTCTTTATCCACTTGTCCTTTTATCTACCTGTTCTTATAAATGTTGTTATTAGAAAGTTTTTCAAGTCAGAAAGGCAATTAAGTTTTAAAGCCCAGATTTTTTATTACTTTTAATAATTACCCCAAATATAATATGTTAAGTTTTTCTCTTTTATTTTAGCACTTCAGAATCCAGAGGTGGTGGCCCTTCGAGGTGGACTAAACACCATCTTGAAAAATGTGATCGATTGCCAATTAAGTCGAATAAATGAGGCCCTAATTACTACAATTTTGCACCTTCTTAATCATCCAAAGACTCGACAGTATGTGCGAGCAGATGTAGAATTAGAGGTAGGAACTTTAATATTCTTTTCTAGTTTTAAAATATGATTATAAGTGTATACTTTTACTTTGAAGTATTAAATTCTATAGATGCAGTACCACATTAATTATCAAACCTAAATTAGCCGAGACCGATTTGTTCCCAGCTCTATTTTACAGATCATTCAGTTTGGACTGAATTGAAAACATTACTCTTAATAATATTTCATCAATGTGTAAAGTAAATTTTATTTTTGTATTATATATGAAAAGTTTATGAACCAAATTAGAGTACAAAGAAAGTTACGTAAGAAATTTACCTATTTAAGATTACCATTTGCTTTTAAGGCCGTCAGTACATTGTGAATAGCTCCCGCTAATTATACAATATGAAACCTACTAAAATTTCTGAAGTTGGAAGCACTTTGTTAGCAGCTAATTATATCTACTAGAAAGAAAGCGTATATGTATATTTTGTAAATACCTTTTAAATTTTTTATGATTCAAGTAGGGTTTATTACAGTTAGTCAAAAGTAATAAGGCTACTGTATACTTTTCTTTATAAGAAAGTATGTAGGGGAGGTTGGAACAGAATTATGCACTATATTATAGTTTCTTCCTGTGCATGTATTGCATTATTGTCTTTTGAATATTTGGAGTCAGTTTAAATCAAGGATTTGTTTGTATTTAGGTATGAAATCATATGTGATATAAATGATTGATTGTCCCCTAATTTGTTTTTCCAAATCATTTTTTAAAACTTAAGTGTTCTGTTTTTATCAGGACTATTTTTAAAAATGCTTCACGTTATAAAATTGACATCAGCCTATATTATTAACTAACAGTGTTAGTAAAATATTCTTAGTAAGTGATTTCAAGTACATTATTCATTGGAATCCTATGGGAATAAACTGGCACTGTTGATATTTTATAATTTGTTTAGCTTTATTTTTTTTCTTATCAAGTAAGAAAACTATAATTTTAAAATTAGATGAATAAAAGATAATATGTATTGGCTCTGTGTTTTGTTTTTTGTTTTGTTTTGAGATGGGGTCTCACTCTGTTGCCCAGGCTTAAGTGTAGTGGCACGATCATGTCTCACTGCAGCCTAGACCTCCCAGACTCAAGCGATCCTTCCATGTCAACCTCCTGAGTAGCTGGGACTATAGGCATGTACCACCACCCCTGGCTAATTTTTGCATATTTTGCAGAGACGGGACTTTGCCATGTTGCTCAGGCTGGTCTTAAACTCCTGAGCTTATGCAATCCACCCACTTCAGCCTCCCAAACTGCTGGGCTTACAGGTATGACCCATTATGCCCAGCCAGCTGCGTTTTTATTCCTATATATCATACAGTGGATTAGCAAAGCCTTTATATAAATGAAACAAACCTCAAACACAGGAAAACCAGAGATCTGCTTAGTCTTACCAAAATTGCATTGTAGCCTCAATTTAACTTAGTTGGGCATTAGAATAAGGTAATCAGTCCCCTTAATCTACCTGTCTAGCAGAGGAAAGAATAAACCATCTTGAGTGGGAGATAACATCACGTGGAGCCTTTTATAAAGTGCACATTCAATCAGAAATTAGTCATTTAAAAAGACATGACTGTATGACTGAAAACCCAAAAGAAAAAAAAATCCATAGAAACATGCTTGCAGGTAATTCAGATAGAGGAAAAAGACATTAAAACAACCCCAATTAATTTGTTCAAGAAGATAAATAAAATACATGAAATAATGGAGAATTTCACCATATAATTGAATATGTGAAAAGAATCAAATGGAAATTCTAGTACTGAAAATATGATATCTGGAATTCAGAGCACAATGAAATTAAAATTCAGTTTGAACAGGAAGATATTATTAGTAAACTGAAAGAGAAGTCAATAAAAATATCCAAGGGTAAAACAAAAATAATGTTAATTCACACACAGTAAAGCACAGAGAGAAAAAAGAAAGAAAATTGAACAGCACAAAAGGGATAAAACATAATTGCAGTCTTTGGAGAGAAAAAGTTGGCAGAAGCAAAGATCCAAAGAGACAGTGGCCAAAACTTTGTTTCTAAAACTGATAAAGCTTCATGTTATAAAGCTCAGAAAACAAATGAGATAATACATAGGGAGGAACTGAGCTCTCTTGCCAACAATCAGCACCTTGTGAGTGACACTTCTTGACGCAGATCCTCTAGCTCCAGTCAGGCCTTCAGATGACTACAGGCTTGGCTAACACTTGGACTGAAATCTTATGAGACCTTGAGCCATAACCATATAGCCAAACGTCTCCTAGATTCTTAAGTCACTGAAACTGTATACATTAATAAGTATTATTGTCAAAAGGAGACATAAAGAAAGGCTAAAGGTAATCCTCAGTTGAAAGGAAAATGACCCAAGACAGAGAAATGCAGGAAGGAATGAAGAGCACCAGAAAAAGTAAATATATGACGATTTAAGAGTCATGACTGTTAAAAGCAATTATTAATCTCTTATATTTTAAATTATATTTAGAACTAAAATTCATGTCCACAGTAATGCCGAAGACAAGATGGGAAGGTTGTTAATAAAATATAGTAGTTCTAAAGTAGCCGGTAATCCCAGCTACTCTGGATCCTAAGGTGGGAGGGTTGCTTGAGCCCAGGAATTCAAGGTTGCAGTAAGCTGTGATCACACTACTCAGTACACCTTAGTCTGCACAGTAGAGTAAGATCCCATCTCTTAAGTTTTAAAGTAATGAGTTATTTTAGCAAGGTTGCTGAATACAAGCAACAACACACAAAAATAATTTGGATTTTCTTTATACCAGCAACAAAAGGAACATGCAGTTCATTAATAGAACTATTTAAATTTTCAAAGACAGGCAAAACTAATTATAGCGTCAGAAGTCAAGATGGTTATCTTGGGATAGATACTGATTGTGACTACAAAGGTATAATAGAGCTTTGAGGATGCCTATAATGTTTTCTTTAGTACTAGTTACATGAGTGTGCTCAGTTTGAGAAAATGAGTTTTAGATACATATTAAACCTCAGTTTAAAAGTTCAGAACTTCAATTTGTACATTAAAAAAAATCACCCAACATATTCCCCGATGATGAGTTAGAAGAAATAAGTCCCTCAGGCAGTAAACCCATTAAAGATAGAGAGAAATGGAATGAATTTTAGTTTGTTACAGAAAGGACGCATTTTAAAATAAAGACTTTTCTTCTTCTTCCTTTTTTTTTTTTTTTAAATAGAGAATTTTAGCACCCTATACTGATTTTCACTACAGACATAGTCCAGATACAGCTGAAGGACAGCTCAAGTAAGTAATATTGGTTCCTAATAATTTTTAGATAATGTATATGTTAATACTAAAGCTTTTAGGTTTGCGTGATTGCATATACAGCCAGAGAAATATGAGTTTAAATAATTTTTTTATTTTATAGAATTATGTTGCATTTCTCTCATAATTTACTGTGGTTTAAAAAATTTAAAGCTTTGAGAAATGTAAAGAATAATTTCTTATTTCAAAAAATATATGGTAGACTGTGACAGAAACCAAGGTCATTATTTTTGTATTGTATATATTTTAGCATAATTACATTGAAAAACTAAAAGAATGAAATAACAGTAAGTAGTACAATGAAGAGTGACCTTAACTTACTGAGTCAGCAGAATGATGTAATATGTAGACTTCTGAGAGTAAGCTTAATACAGAAATTAATGAGAGTAGAGTAAAGATTATTATCTAGAAATGAGAGTATCATTTTCAGGGTGTTTTTGGAGAGAAAGGCACATGTTCACTAGGTATTTGGAGATAACTTTAAACTAATTTAGGGATCAAATAAAGCACTCTGTAAAGATTTTGCAAATGACACATTTCCATTAAATGTGTTATCTAGTGTTTTTCTGGTAGACTTTATTGCACTTCAATTAGTTTGTTGTCCGCATAAACTTACTGTGATACATAGTATAGGTTTTTAAATTCCTCCCTAAATTTTATAACATTGCCAGGGAAATGTTTTTCATTTTTCCCCCCGCGTTAAAAATAGTGATTTCTGTAATCCTAGCACTTTGGGAGGCCAAGGCAGGTGGACAGCCTGAGGTCAGGAGTTTGAGACCAGCCTGACCAATCTGGTGAAACCCCGTCTCTACTAAACAATACAAAAACAATTAGCTGGGCATGGTGACATATGCCTGTAGTCCCAGCTACTCTGGAGGCTGAGGCAGGAGAATTACTTGAACTCGGGAAGCGGAGGTTGCATTCAGCTGAGATCGTGCCACTGCACTCCATCCTGGGCGACAGAGCGACACTCTTGTCTCAAAAAAAAAAAAATTAGTGGTTTCATACCTTTAGTCACATCTGTCATTGTGAACTCAATTATCACACCCTAACATACCATGATCTACTTTAAGCTAAGAGATCCAAGTAGACGTCCTCTAAGACTTCTCAGACTTATTCTTGCAAACTTTAGTTATGAATTGGAATTTGTAAGGCCCTTTTTTGGCTTCTTTAAAATACAGACATTCTCTTATTGACGGAGAGTATATGAGTTTTCTGTTGCTGCACACCAAATAACAATAAGCATGATGGCTTAAAACAATACCAGTTTATTAGATTACAGTTTGATAGGTCAGAAGTCTGGCTCAGCTCTTTCCTGGAGGCTCTGGTGAAGAATCCATTTCCAAGGTCATTCAGATTGTTGAGAAAATTTAGTTTCTTGCTACTGCACAACTGCTATGCCTTTTTCCTTACTGGCTGTCAGCTGGGGCCACTTTCACCTTCTAGAGGCCTCCCACATTCCTCGGCATGTGGTCTCCTCCCTCTGCAAAGGCAACAATGCTAGAATCTTTCTAGTGCCTTCAGCCTCTCTGACTTTTTCTTTGACCAACAGCTAGAGAAAGCTCTCTAATTAGATCAAGCCTGCTATATGATGTATACCCTGTCTTATGCTCTCCTAGACAATATAATATAAACATAGTCACAGTCATAGCAGTGATATCTCATCATGTTCACAGGACCCAGAGATCAGGTCATGGAATCTTGGGATAGGGCCATTTATAGAATTCTGCATATGATGATGGACAATAGGCAAACCTAGATATTTTTTAGAGTTGGGAAGGTGGAGCTATTCTATCAGAATCCTTCCTTTCCTGTTTGATTCTATACTTTCTTCTGAGTTTCTGGAGTATATAGGCAGGTAGATATCAGGCCTGTAAATAAGGGTACATTATGACCAGGGAACAGGGAAATGACTGATTTTTAAAATATTACAAATTTAATAGGTTAGAGATGGATTACCAGACAGTCTATGTATGTCACCAGCTTTTTCAAGAGAAAGAGTGCTGAAAGCTTAACACAGGTGTCTGATTCTCCCTTCCAAGCCACCCCTGCCCCCATTTTCATTTCTGTTATTTTCTCATTTTAACTGGTGCTGCATAGCTTAGTCTTTTTCTTTGAGCTTTTCAATCCATTTTTATAGACTATGTAATTGCTCACTAATATCTAATTAGATTTTCTGTCATTGCTCTTTATTCCTTCTACTTTTTGTTGCTGTTTTTCCCAGTTCTGTGATTTTCTGTATGCTCACAACCATTAAGAATTTAAGCAGGAAAGATAAAAAAAAAAGGTGGCACAGGAAAAAAGGGACAATCGACAGGGTAGACATGACAGTTGGAGTGACATGAATAAAGAGACACAAAATTGCTATTAAGTATTGAAACTGGCCATAAGCCAACCATGAAAAATGTTTAACAGATATAAAAAATTCAATTGCTTAATTAATTGTCAAAACTATTATAGAGGAATGAATAATGGACACAGTTGGGTACATATTGTCAAGGAAGAAAGTAGCTGGTGATGTTAATATGTAGTTATTTCATAACATTTCAGTGACTATGTTGTTGAACTTGCTTGTTGGAAACGTTCAAATAAGTTTAGAGCAAAGATTGTGAAGTAAAGAGTGCGTGTGATTAAAATTAAGAGGTTTATGTGATAATTTTCTTTGCTAAGGGGCAGCCTAGTACCACAGATGCTTATTAAGCAGACTTAATGCTTAATTAAATCTTATCTATGAGTAGCTTTCAGAGAGAGCAGGAATGTAGAACTGAGTAGAAAAGCAGAATTTATGACTTAAACGATGTTGTGAATTTAAGTTCAAAGTCAGTTTATAATTGGCTGATTTGCTTTAGTGTAGATCTGATCTTTGTATTTTTTAATGTCTTGTTTTAATTTTATGTGTAAATGTTTAAACATTAATGATAGCTCTTATGATTTAGTAGCAGGAAAAAACTCATTTTAACATTTTATTTCATTGATTCTCCCCCCTGCCCCCCCACCCCCAACAGAGAAGACAGAGAAGCACGATTTCTAGCCAGTAAAATGGGAATCATAGCAACATTCCGATCATGGGCAGGTAGGTTACTCTACATTGCTTTATAACATTCAAGAAGAAAAACTAGACTGCTTTTTCAAATGTTAAATTATTATTGTAGCATCTAATTCAGATGCTAATCTAGTCTTACTTTGTGTGTTATTATTAGAACCAAAGGAATTCATATAAAATTATTAAAATATGGTGAAGAAAATTTGTAATAGTCAATAGGAATTAGCTAATATTATGATCAGTATATACATATTTATTAATTATTTGCCAGTCACTGTGCTAATGATTACCTGGGCAATTAAAAAAAAATTTAAGCATGATCTTTACCAAAATAACCTACAAAACTTGAGTGTTAGCTGTATATGTAACTTAAGTTTGTTACTTAAAAGTACAATGTAGTGTCATAAATACAAAATAAGCAAGATAGGTCATTAATAGTTCCAAATTTCTTCAGAATAGTGATTGTACATGTTTTATCTTTCCATGGAATAAAAAGTAAATACTATTTTTAAAATAATACCACCACTAAATGTGTTGTTAATAACATTGGGTTTTTGCCGTTAAGAGTAATTGAGAGTAATGGCAAAAACCGCAATCACTTTTGTACCGAATGTATTGATTATCTTCTTCCTTCTTGATTTTGTATTATTGTGAAGGGGTAGCATGGAAAAGAAGTAGCAATAAGCCAAAAAAAAAGGAAATTCACCTAAACATTTCTGTGAACCTAGGTAACCCTAACTTACAAATACCTTTTCCATACAAATGTTTACTCCAGCCATTTGTATGGAAGGGCCACTTGGCCCCTAACCAGTATGTTTCCAGGGATTTTCTCTGTTCTCTTAGCAGCTTGGTAAAAAGCTCTGCCTTCTATACCTCATAAATGCCTATTTTCCTTATGCTGATGGACAACCATAGGATTCTGTGATGACACAACAGTCATACATACTTTTTAAAAATACTTCATCAGCTCCCCAGTACTTTGTTTTCTGTAGTTACAGTCATCTTCCTTTACCACTCTTCAGCTTCCTTGTCATTAGAGCTGTTTGTATCTTACCAAAAAAATCAATTCTATCCTACATCCTAGCTACTATCTCCTTATTCTTCCTACATACAGACTCTACGCTTCCTGTAATGATTTCTGTTTCTGCCAGTCTCTTTCCTTATTGCTCTTAAATATTCTTTCTACTGTGTTTCAATTTCCCCTGGAGCTGTTTTATACTGATTCATCATTAGAAACTTAGAGGGGTGGGGCCGGGTGTGGTTGCTCATGCCTGTGATCCCAGCACTTTGGGAAGCCAAGGTGGGTGGATTACCTGAGGTCAGAGATTCGAGATCAGCCTGGCCAACATGGTAAAACCCTGTCTCTACTAAAAATACAAAAATTAGCCGGGTGTGGTGGCGGGCGCCTGTAATCCCAGCTACCTGGGAGGCTGCAGCAGGAGAATCGCTTGAACCCAGGAAGTGGAGGTTACAGTGAGCCGAGATTGCGCCAGTGCACTCCAGCCTGGGCGACACAGCGAGACTCCGTCTCAAAAAAAAAAAAAAAAAAAAGAAAGAAGGAAACTTAGAGGGGTGGGAGTCTTCTACCTTTCTATTGAAGTAAGAAGAGAAATATCATAATTACAAGTTAAAATCTTGAAAGCATTTATCTCATGGAAATAACTTCCTAAATAATATTTATATTCTGTAGTACTGTTTATAAGTTAAATAAACTTTTGTGTACTTGTAACATTATTTCTTTGATGTATTTCCAGTTCCAAATAACTGACTGAAAAATGATCTTTTAGAACACATTTTTTAATGAGATGCAATAACAGCCTGTTTTCCATATTAGCAGAGTACCATCTTTTGAGACTATATCTTATCTGTAATTTCTCAAACTACTATCAGACATCAAAATTTGCGAAATACTATTTTGATACTTTAAGCAAATAAGCTTATCTAGTATGTTTTAATTTGAATTTTGATCCTGAATCTAAAGAGAACATAGAGACTGTTCATAAATAATCTGTATGCTTAGCTAGAAGTACAGGGAACTTTAGAGTCCTATAAGACATTTTAAAGAATGTTTTCTCTAACATGTCATGAAAAATTTGAAACATACATAAAAATTGAAAAAAACTATACAGTGAGCACCCATATACTTCCACCTAGATTTTACTGTGTTTGCTGTAGTATGTATCTGTCCATCTGTCCATCCCCCTGGGCATTCATCAGTCCATCTATGTTATTCTAATATATCTCAAAGGAAGTTGCAGACGTAGTCCTCTTCACTCCTGAACACTGCAGCATGCACATTATTAACAGAATTAGATGTTTGTTTATGGTCCTGATTTGTTTTCGGAGGGAGAGATTTGAGGTAAATTTATGTAGAGTGAAATGCACACATCATTAGTCTACTGTTTGATGCATTTTGACAAATGCTTACACCTTTGTAATTCAAACCCTTTTCAATGTATAGAACATTATCATTGCCCTAGAAAGTTCTCTTATACTCTTTCCTAGTCAGTTTTTGACTCAGTACTCCCAAGGAGGAACACCATTATTTTTGTGGCTTAGTGTTGCCTATTCTGAAACTTAATATTAGTGGAATCATACTGATACAAAGGCTTTTTTGTAAGACTTCTTTCACTTGACATAATGATTTTGATACTCATTTATGTTATTGTATATATAAGTAATATGTTCCCCTTTTTTACTAAGTAATATGCAATGAACATTTCAGTTTTTGTTGGGTTTTTTTTTTTTTTTTGCCCTTCTCCTGTTACGGAACATTTGACCTGTTTCTAGATTTGACTATTCAAAGCCCCTTTATCAAAGATAAAGCTTCTTTGAGCAATTTTATACAAGCTTTTTTTGTGGACATGAGTTTTTATTTCTCTTGAGTAAATACCTAAATGGAATTGCCGGGTCTGAGAGTGGATGTATGTTTGTGTCCATGAGAAACTGGCAGACTTTTTCCCAAAATACTTACACTGTTTTATACTCCCATCGTCAGTGTATGTGAGTCCCAGTTGTTCTGCATCCTTGTCAGTATTTGGTGTTGTAAGTCTTTAATTTTAGCCATTCTAGTAGGTATATTTTGGTTTCTTGTTATTAATATAGTTTGCATTTCCTCAATGACTAATGATATTGAGCATTTTGCATGTGTTTATTGGCTATTCATACATCTTTTGTGACATGATTTTAATGTTTAAAATTGTTCAACTTAGTTCTGTAACTTAAAAATTTTGAATCATATAATTTATTTGAAGTCTATTGCTTATTGTGCATTCAGTATATTTTAGAATTGAACTTCTAAATAATAAATGCCAAGTAGAGTTTTTCACTTTAAAGTGAGGAGCATAAAAGAGGGGAGACAGACCATTGTCTTATTTTCTCCCATGTTCTTACTCCCAGAGAAGCGTTCATCAGGCAGTCAGACTCATGAACTTTTTGGATATGAAACAGATACTGAAGATGGAATTTAAGTGATGAAATTACTGGTAATCTCTAATCAGTAGAGAAATACGGAGTATGCTTCAAATATATTTCAGTTATATAATAGCTCTTATGATGGCCAAATAGTATCATAGATAATCATATAATTTTGCCTGGAAAAATGTAACAGATTTTATATTATACCTTGCTATCGAAATTTTTTTGAAATTCATGTCAGTGATTTTTTTTTCTTTATATCCTCTTTAGGTATTATTAATTTATGTAAACCTGGAAACTCTGGGATCCAGTCTCTAATAGGAGTACTTTGCATACCAAATATGGAAATAAGGGTAGGTAAAAGTTACTAGGATTGTTTCATTCCTGGACCTTTAACAGTGGGAATTAATTATAAAACAAAAATTATTTCAGGTGATGCTATTTCCTCATTAGTTGTTGATCTATATCATATTTTTAAAGTACACAAGTACATATTTACTACTTAGTTAAACCCTAAATATAATAGGAATCATTTAAAATATTGCTGTTGTTAGGAATAATGGCTGTATTAAAAATTGAGTCGAGACCGGACATGGTGGCTCACACCTGTAGTCCCAGCACTTTGGGAGGCTAAGGCATGTGGATCACCTGAGGTCAGGAGTTCTAGACCAGCCTCCTCAATATGGTGAAACTCCGTCTCTACTAAAAATACAAAAAATTAGCCAGGCACCTGTAATCCCAGCTACTCAGGTGGTGGGTGCCTGTAATCCCAGCTACTCAGGAGGCTGAGGAAGGAGAATCGCTTAAACCTGGGAGGTGGAGGTTGCAGTGAGCCAAGATCGCAGCATTGCACTCCATTCTGGGCAACAAGAGCGAAACTCCATCTCAAAAAAACAAAAGTTGAGTTGAAAATATGAACTTAATTATGCTTTATTCATTAAAACAATGTAAACAACACACACGGGCATTCTCACTATAAAAGGTTCAAGCACTACAGACTACATTTAACAAAAAGTAAATGTATTTATGCTTTCTAACTTATGTTTTGTAATATGTGGTGAGATTTTATTTTAATGATGGTGGTTTTGATTAAAATGGAGTTGTTAATATTTCTATATTTATTAGATATATTTCTAAATTATTTGTAAGAATTTGTAATATACAGTAAAATTGAATTTGAAGGAAAAGATAATTCTTAAAGTGATTTTTTTCCTTTCTCCTTAAATGTTTTTATTTGTTTTAATTTTGTTTCTTCCTTTTGCGCTTCCTTATATGAACCAAACCTGGAGCTGAAAAATATTATTAGAAAATATTAGCCAGGTGTGCCTTGTTTAAATGTGAAATAAAAAGTATTTAGATAATGGAAATGAAAGGATATGATTATAAATGGAAAGATTTGTAAGCAGGTAACAAACTGTTGAGGTAACTCACTTCTTACCCTGTAGGTGGATAAAGAACATGGTCTTTGGAGAGTCTGACCAAGTGAGGTTTAACCTCTGGTTTTATTTATTTTTTTGTTAGCTCCATGACCTTGGGAAAATTGCTTTTTTGCACAATTAGGTTAATGAAAAATTTAATGACTAGATTAAGTGGTGTATGTCGTAGTAAGCATTTAGTCATCCCTTCTCTAATATAGGCCTTACACAGTTTCAAAATATGGTATAGTCATGCATTGGTTAATGATAGGAATATATTCTAAGAAACTCACTGTTAGATGATTTCATCCTGTGAACATCCTAGAGTACACTTACACAGACCTAGATGGTATAGTCTACTACATACCTAGGTTATGTGGTATAGCCTATTGCTTGTAAGCTGCAAACCTGTATAGCATGTTACTGTACTGAGTACTGTAGGCAGTTGTAACACAATGAAATTCGGGTATCTAAACATCTAAACATAGAAAAGGTACAATAAAAATACAGTATAAAAAATTAAAAATACTGGCCAGGCACAGTGGCTGATGCCTGTAATCCTGCACTTTGGGAGGCCGTGGCGGGTGGATCATGAGGTCAGGAGATCGAGACCATCCTGGCTAACACGGTGAAACCCTGTCTCTACTAAAAATACAAGAAACTTAGCCGGGCGGGGTGGCGGGCACCTGTAGTCCCAGCTACTTGGGAGGCTGAGGCAGAATGGCATGAACCCAGGAGGCGGAGCTTGCAGTGAGCCGAGATCGCGCCAATGCACTTCAACCTGGGCCACAGAGCACAGCACCTATATAGGGTACTTACAGTGCATGGAGCTTACGGGACTAATAGTAGCTCTGGATGAGTCAATGCATGAGAAGTGAGTGAATATTAAGACCTAAGACATGACTGTACACTACTATAGACTTTACAGACTTGTACACTTAGGCTACATTTATTTTACTAAAATTTCTTTTCTTCAAAAATAATTAACTTTAGCTTACTGTAACCTTTTTACTTTATAACTTTCAAATTTTTTAAACTTTTGACTTTTTTGCAATAATATTTACCTTAAAACACACATTGTGTAGGTGTACAAATTTTTTTTTGGTTTTAATATCCTTATTCTGTAAGATTTTTGTTTTTTAATTTTTTTTCTTTTTAAACTTTTTTGTTAAAAACAAAAACACAGGCCAGGCGCAGTGCCTCACAACTGTAATCCCAGCACTTTGGGACGCCAAGGCAGGCAGATCACCTGAGATCAGGAGTTCGAGACCAGCATGGTCAACATGATGAAACCCCATCACTACTAAAAATACAAAAATTAGCCGGGCGTGGTGGCAGGTGCCTGTAATCCCAGCTACTCGAGAGGCTGCGGCAGGAGAATCGCTTGAATCCGGGAGGCGGAGGTTGCAGTGAGCCGAGATCGCGCCACTGCACTCTAGCCTGGGAGACAAGAGTGAGACTTTGTCTCAAAAAAAAAACCCAAAAAAAACCACACACACACACGCGCACACACTAGCCTAGGATCATCAGTATCACTGTCTTCCATCTCCATACCTTGTCCCACTGGAATGTCTCCAGGGGCAGTATACATGAATGAAGCTGTCATCCTCTGTGATAACCATGTCTTGTTATGGAATACCTGCCTGAGGCTGTTTTACAGTTAACCTTTTTTTTTTTTTTTTTTGTAAGAGACAGTGTCTTGCTTTGTCACCCAGGCTAGAGTGCAGTGGAATGATCATAGCTCACTGCATCCTCAAACTTCTCAAATCAAGTGATCCTCTTGCCCCAGCCTCCCAAGTAGCTAGGACTACAGGAACGTGCCACCACACCCAGTGAATTTTTAAATTTTTTGTAGACATGGGGTTTCACTATTTTCCTACTCTCAAAATTCTGGCCTCCAGCAATCCTCCCACCTTGGCTTCCCGAAGTGCTTTTTTGTTTTTTTTTTATAGTATAGGAGTACACTCTACGATAATGATAAAAGGTATAGTAAATAGGTAAACCAGTAACACAGTCATTTATTATCAAATATTATGTAATTGTACATAATTCTATATATAATACTTTTAAACAACTGGCAGTGCAGTGAGTTTGTTTACTCCAGCATCACCACAAACAGTTGAGTAATATTGCCCTGTGACAGACAATATGACTGCTACAGTTTCACTAGGCAATAGGAATTTATCAGCTTCATCATAATCTTAGGGAACCACCATTGTATATATGGTCCATCATTGACTAAAATGTTGTTATATGGCATGTCATTGTATTAACAGTTCTGTTTTTATCATTTTTAAAATTGTGTGACTAGGACATTTAAAAATTTTGAAGTGTTTCATAAAAATAAATGAGGTGTATTTGTTTGCTAATTTAGCGAGGTCTACTTGAAGTGCTTTATGATATCTTTCGTCTTCCTCTGCCTGTTGTGACTGAGGAGTTCATAGAAGCATTACTCAGTGTAGGTAAGTATTGAAGTACATTTGTATCTTTTCATATATTGTAATTTTTATTTAATGGAGACAAAGTTCCTAAAAGGAGAAATAGTAAATATTGAACACCATTTTCTTTTCTTGCTGCATAATTGTGGCAGGAAATTAATATAAAAATAAAACCTGGAATTCCTAAGACTGAGAAATTTTAATTTCTTCTTTATCACTTTGGCTCTTAGAGCAATTAAATTAATAGGAATGGGCCAACAAAGGAAGAGAGGAGACAGTAAGAAACCTATGTAATCCTCAGATTATCTAATTCTCATCTTACATTATTTGAGTCAAATGACTTAAGGTACCGAAGTCCCAAAATAAAGGAAATTAGATCTGCGTATATTTACTTAACTAGTTTTTGTTTTTATCTTTTTAAATGTATGGTATTTAACCAGCACTTTTTAAACTTCTTTGTAGCCTGGCTAGCTGATGATTTTATACTCATCTGAAATGTTTCAGTGATATCTAATCTTTTCCTTACCATATTTTAACTATTTTAGATCCTGGGAGGTTCCAAGACAGTTGGAGGCTTTCAGATGGCTTTGTGGCAGCTGAGGCAAAAACTATTCTTCCTCATCGTGCCAGATCCAGGTAGAATTTAAATATAAAAAGGATTTCAATTTATTAGAATTAGGGTTTTTATGTTAGACTGTATAATCTGTGAAACTTTATTTAAATTGTTTCTCTGCTGTTTTTTTCCAGACCAGACCTCATGGATAATTATTTGGCATTGATACTCTCTGCATTTATTCGTAATGGACTTTTAGAGGTAAGACTTATAAACCTTATTTTATTCCATTTGGTTTATTTTCTCTAACAGATTCTTTCAGACCAGCCTTGGTGGCTCACGTCTGTAATCCCAACACTTGGAGACGCCAAGGCAGGTGGATCGCTTGAGGCCAGGAATTCGAGACCAGCCTGACCAGCATGGTGAAATTCTGTCTTAACTAAAAATACAAAAATTATCCACGCATGGTGGCACACCCCTGTAATCCCAGCTACTCGGGAGACTGAGGAATGAGAATTGCTTGAACCCAGGAGGCAGAGGTTATACTGAGCCGAGATCTTGCCATTGCACTCCAGCCTGGGCAACAGAGCAAGACTCTTGTCTCACCCAAAAAAAAAAAAAAAAAAAAAAAATTTGCAGATTGAAAAATAAATCTGATGCATAAATGTTTTCATATGTATTATTTTGCAACAGTGATGTTATCTTTTTATTTTCAAAGGGCCTAGTTGAAGTGATAACAAACAGTGATGATCATATCTCAGTTAGAGCTACCATCCTTTTAGGAGAGCTTTTACATATGGTAAGTTTAGCAACTTCTGATTATATGTTTCATACCTTTAATGTTTGAATTTATAAAACGGGTTATTTTAATAGTGTTGCTTTGTATTATCTCAAAAAAATAAATTTGCATTTTTTATTAATGTTTATCTTTGCATTACAAAAAGCGTTTGGTACTATATCCTGAGATAGATACATATGTGCACGCGTGCACATGCACACACACACATATTTCTATTGGTTTTGTAAATGGAATAAGTATACAACATACAAAGTACTGAAATGTTGATTTTTACACTCAGTTTCAAAGTTGCCATTTTCATCTTGTAAATCTTAATTGATCTCAGAAAGACTTCCTAAGAAGCAAGAAACTGCAAAACTATGGATACTACTTCAGTCTGCTAAGAATGTACTTGATATGTGGTAGTCAGTGCCTGAATTTTAGAAAGCTTTGTGCAGAAGCTTTAAATATAGTCTTGGTTGAGCATTATAGTCTTTCCTAGAAACTTGTAGTTTGAGGTTCAGAAGATGGGTTGTTTTTTTTTCTTTTCACCATGATTTTGTGATTACAGTAACTTTTGGAAAGTAGGAGCTAGGAAAGACTTGACAATTCTTTACTCTCAGCAAATCAGTCGATGAGAGATCCCTGATAGTTTGCAAGGTAGGAATTTATATTTTTAGATTACTTACTAGTTAGTAAAATACAAAATAAAAAGAACCATTTAAAAAAAAAAAAAAAACTCATTGAGGAAAAATTGATTCTATGGCAAATCTTTTGAAATTATGTCACAGTTTGCTATTTTTAGCAGATGTTTTTTGTTTAGGTTTTTCTTTCTTGATCTCTTCCCCTCCTCCCCACCCTTTTTCCCCTTTCATAGGAACTGGGCTATGTGAGTGAGGTAAAGAGCATTAAGTAGAATTTAATTTAACTGTCTTTTTTTAAATAAGTGAATTATTTAGCTGCTTGCTCTGTTCTTTTTTGGCCCATCTGTGAAAAAATTATGTAGTGTCAGAGGCTTTCAGGTCTGATTATTTGTCTTTTAATTCTTAAGATATCATTTCCTATTCAAGAATACCAATACTCAGAGTTATTTGCATTTATATGAAGGAATCTGTACATTTTATCTTTTTCCCTTGTCCCATACCCAGAATTCTGTAATTCTCTTGAAATAAAAGAGTTGGTTATTTTGCTTATTATTCTTAAATTTTCTGCCTTCCACATTTGATTGATGTACTTGTCTTCATTGATAGCTGGTTGGGTGGTGAGGTTTTTGTTTGGAAAGTAGAATTAATATTCCTTATTTTAAAGATTATGGCATATGGGACAAACCTATTTTGTGATAGTAGTTTTTAAACTTAAAGTCAACTCATAAATTTGGATATGGCATCTAGCATTTGACATGTTATTTTAAACATAACTTAGGTTGAGTCCTGTAATGTTTTGACATATAATCCCTTCTGGTCATTTAAGAATTGAGTTTAATTGGGTATCACTTGAAAACCATATTATTATAATAAAGAATCGATGAAACTTAATGGTTATGTTAATATAATATGTGTATCTTTATATTTCATCCATGTTGAAAGTATTGTAGATAGGATAGAAATATAAATAAGCATGTATTGGGGAAAATAAGAATTTTATGAATAAAACCTCAGAATTTGTAATAGTCTTGAATACAGCATTATGTGCAGATAATCTGTAACAAACTATTTCTACTTCTGAAAACTCATGTAAAATGTTATACTTCATTTTAGGCAAACACAATTCTTCCTCATTCACATAGCCATCATTTGCACTGCTTGCCAACCCTAATGAATATGGCTGCATCCTTTGATATTCCCAAGGAAAAGAGACTGTAAGTTATCAGAGCTTTAGCAGAGTTTTTGTTTAATATATTTAATATTGAATTAGATTATTGTCTCTTTAAAAAAAATAGTACGGATAGGTTATGCTGGGAAATTCTTTTAAGGAATTTGCTAAAGAAAAAACAGTTCTAAAAATATTTAATTTGTTTTTTAGGCTACAAAATACTAATAGTGTAATAAAATCACTTTTTTTCTAGCATGTTTGTAGACAAGGACATAGAATTGTTATCATATTACTAAAAATGTTAGCTAAGAGTTTTTTGGACTCCTTTACGTCGTGAGCAGCAATTCTGGCTCTTTTTTTTTATGTCTATGAACTATTTCAAATTAAAGCTTTACAATATTAATATATTCTTTTATTTGCATGGTTAAAAATGTTGGAATTTAGTAACAAGTACTACTGGGCCACATAGCAGTAAGCTGAACTCTTACTACTGAAGGAGATATTGCAGACATAGAATTTACAAACAAACTTATGGTAATACAACTATAGCTCTGCTGGAATTCCAGTGCTAATAATAAAACATATAAAAGGCAATGATGGAAGGGCTCAATTGGGAAGTGCTAGGAGGAACTTAGTTTTACTTGGCAGAGATTATATCTAAGCTAGGAATGTCTTTTTGTGGTCGTTATCTTTTTTATTTTGTTATTATGATCAGAAACATATTTTTTTGTTTTTTTGCTTGATGTTAGCAAATGGAGTTTTTTAGCTATTCAAAATTTATGTATTTTTGTTAAGAGTTACAGTACATTTTTGAAAAGTTTACTTAGCTTTAATAATAAAGTACACTGAATAATCTATTAATTTTCATTCTGCCATTGGAAATACTGTTTAACAGACCAGAGTTGTCCTATAAACTGAGGGCATTAGGAGTCATCTCAGTTCTGTCTGTAGGCTTATATCAGTAATAGTAGCTTTTAGCTTTTATATTAGTAGTTTCATGATGGAAGAATGTACTTTCCCAGTACCTGATAGACCTAAACTCTGGGTTAGATTATGGCCACAAATTCCAGGGTTCATCAGTAATTCAGATTTATCTCCAGAATTCCAGTAAGAATAGTCATCTTAAAATAGTTTTATCTTTAGCCCAATAAGCTTTCTTTATTAATAAATACTTGCCAGTCAGCGCATCCCAATGTTTAAAAATTCTACTTACTAGAAATTCTGAAGGTGAGAGTTGCTACCATATTCTTCAAAATGGCACTTTTATGTACCACAAAGAATTAAATATAGTTTATAAAAATACACCATTTACAATTACAGACCAATGGTGGAAAATAGAGACTGTTCAGTTGATACTGGGATCATTGATTATCCATATGGGAGTACAGTGAAATTATTTCAACCTCATATCATAAACAAAAATAAGTTTCAGGTGGATTAAGGATTTATATGTGAAAAGCAAAGCTTTAAAAAAAACTTTGATAAGAAAATATAGAAAACCAGGTTTCTGACCTTGTAGGAGTTCCTAAAACCAATATACAAAAAATACCTACCACCATAGAAGAAAAGTATAGTAAGTACATGTTCAATTGAGTCTAAATAATCAGTGTGTCTTTATATAAATCAGTAGTGTTGTTTATTTTTTGTCTTTGTCTCTCCAAATTTGATGAAATAATTTACTTTATCAATAATAATTTCTAGCCTTGAACTTACGTAAGCTTTAATAATTTACCAAGGTAATCTTTTAAATTATGTTGGTCTTGCTACTGTATTCATTGAATTGTTTTTCTCATTAGGCGAGCCAGTGCAGCCTTGAACTGTTTAAAACGCTTCCATGAAATGAAGAAACGAGGACCTAAGCCTTATAGTCTTCATTTAGACCACATTATTCAGAAAGCAATTGCAACACACCAGAAACGGGATCAGTATCTCCGAGTTCAGAAAGATATATTTGTTCTTAAGGTGCTGACATGAAATCATGATTTTCAGCTTAAACACAACATCTTAATTCCTTAACCATTGGATTTTAGTATCCATGTATTTGAGTTTGCACTTTTCTTCATGCATATGAATTTTCAGATGGCTTCTGAGTTTTATAATTTAGAGATGGGTTTTTATAACTTTAAAGTTAAAAAAAAACCTTGATGTATCCTTAAATGGAAAAACTGCCTTTCAGTTTTTCAAATTTGAACTTAGTTTTCTGATATGAGGACGGTTTGCCTTAATTTTTCTTATTACTTTCTGATGATTTTAGGATACAGAGGAAGCTCTTTTAATTAACCTTAGAGACAGCCAAGTTCTTCAACATAAAGAGAATCTTGAATGGAATTGGAATCTTATAGGGACCATTCTTAAGGTATGAAAAGATACTTCATGGCAATGGCTTGTCTTTAATTTTATTATTAATTATAACATAATTACATGTTTGAGAATTGATAAGTACATATGTAATATAACATATTATGTTTTTCTAGTGGCCAAATGTAAATCTAAGAAACTATAAAGATGAACAGTTACACAGGTATGTAAGAACTATTTTGCATTTAAATTTAAAGAACTTAAATAAGGATATTAGGCCTAATGCCTGCTAAAATATGTAATAATTTTAAAGACATATACATACATTTTAACAATGTCTCTTCAGTAGATACATTCATATATTTTTTAATATAGTCTTATTTTATAACCAAAACATATTAGCAAATTCTTTTTCTAGTTGTTTACATTCTGCTTTTAGTTTTGGAATAGATAAAGTAGTTGAGATAAAAGTTTTTCGAATTGGGGTAATATCAACTGTGTAGTGGGTCTTAGCCCTAACATATAAGGATGATATAAGGACTTATATTTTTAATATACAGCTTTTATTCCTGTTTGACTTTGGAATTATCCATTATAACTGCTGTTTACTTTCTCCTTAACCACACCTTCCATAACTCGTGCAGATGTTTGTAGCGTGAAGAGCACTTGAAGCTACTATGCTGTTCTTCATTATACCCGTATGTTTTTACTCCTGAGTTTAGACTAACCAGCTATTACTACTGATCTCAGAAAGAGGTCCTTAGTATGTTCAAGAAATTCATGTCATTAACATTATTATTTGATTGCATTCTCTATTCATGATATGTAACCTAATATCTATAAAAGTTTTAAGAAATATAGATAACTTGTAAATTGCACTGAAATAAAAAAGCATAGTACTAACTTTTTATATTCCTTGAGAACACAGATGATGTCTTACTCAACTTTGTTTTCCCAGCTCCTGGATTGGACACCTCTATTGGATTGAATTGTAGTGCACTACATTGAACTGAACTAAATTCAATAGAAGCTTAGAACATAATGTTGAAAGATACAATGTTAAAAGATCATAAATTATGTTTATAAATTCATTGGCCTAAATTGCAACTTTTGTGCTTGACCTTTTGCCTAATTGTGAAAAACCAACAATATCATAGTGTAGTATCTTACAATTATCTTAACAATAGGACATTTTTGAGCCATGGGACAAAGTTCTTCATGAATACAATAGAAGAAAATTTAAGTTCAGGTGGCATCCTCATTTATCCAGTTTTATATTCTAGCTACATTAAATCTTCATTCATCCGGCCAGCATCTTTCTTCTACTTTATTTCTTCTAACCATCTCACCATAAAATTCTTACTCCACAGAGATATTTTTTAAAATGAAGGTTTTTTTGTTTGTTTGGTTTTTGGGTTTTTTTTTTTTTTTGGTATGAAATGCTGCTATAAATAACGCCTGAGACTGGATAATTTCTATAAAGGAAAGAGATTTAATTGACTCACAATTCCACATGGCTAGGGAGGCCTCAGGAAACATAATTGTAGCAGAAGGGGAACCAAACATATCCTTCTTCATACGGCAGCAGGAGAGGGAAGTACAGAGCATAGGGGGAAAAGCTGCTGATGAAACCATCAGATGTGAGAACTCACTCACTGTCACGAGAACAGCTTGAGGGTAACCGCCCCCATAATCTTATCTCCTCTCATGAGGACCCTTTCATGACATGTGGGGATTATGGGAACTACAGTTCAAGGTGAGATTTGGGTGGGGGCACAGCCAAATCATATCATGTACCAAACACTTTTAATACATCTCTTGCCATTTATCCCAATGGGTCAGACCCAAAACATATTCTGAAAGCCTTATTATGTCATGAGCAAAGGTTAAGATTCTAAAATAATTGCTTCATTTCTTACCTTGTTGCTACTTGTGTTTTGATTTTAGGTTTGTACGAAGACTACTTTATTTTTACAAGCCCAGCAGTAAATTATATGCCAACCTGGATCTGGATTTTGCCAAGGCCAAACAGCTCACAGTTGTAGGTTGCCAGTTTACAGAATTTCTTCTTGAATCTGAAGAGGTGAGCATTCTGAATATTTTCCAGAGCAAATGTTTTCTATTGAATTTGCTTCCCTTCCCCTCCCTCTGTTTCCACCTTCTGTTTTGCTTTCATTTCTGAATATGCATAAGCTGTATTTGGAAACATAGGAAATGATCCCAGACCTAGAGTTGAATCCGGACTTAGTCACTAGTTGTGAGACTGGGCAAGTTATCTGCCCTCTGGAAGACCTGGTTTACTCTTCCGTAAAATGGAGAATAATATCATCTCCATGCAGCATTGTGTTGAAGCAGATTAAAAAACAGCAGGTACTCACTGATTGATAGCTGCTATTGGTAACTTCATCATTATTAAGTTTTTGTACTTGATTGAAGTCGATTTTCTAATTACAGATTTTGAATGCTTTTCTCACAGTATTACAATGTATTTACTTTTAGGATGGGCAAGGTTACTTAGAAGATCTAGTAAAGGATATTGTTCAGTGGCTCAATGCTTCCTCTGGAATGAAACCTGAAAGAAGTCTTCAAAATAATGGTTTATTGACCACCCTTAGTCAACACTACTTTTTATTTATTGGAACACTTTCTTGCCACCCTCATGGAGTTAAAATGCTGGAAAAATGCAGTGTATTTCAATGGTGAGCGTTCCTAAATTTTGTTGCAATATATACATAAACTTTATTTTTAATGTAGTTAGATATGGTATGCTTTTTAGTCTGTGTACATGTGTTTGGTTAAGTTTTGTTTTAAATTAGCATTATCTTTGCTTTAATATTCTTTTTTACATGATACTTGTTATTAAATGCTTTCTTTCCAAAAAGCTTGTTTATATTAGGAATTTTTAAAATATACATTGAACTGTCTTTATGCTCGTCCCACTCCAGCATTCAAAATAGTAACTATGTGTGATGATTGATATGTTCATTGATTGTGGTAATTTTCACAATGTATGTGTATATCAAATCAAGTTGTACACCTTGAATAATACAATTTTTATTTGTCATTTATACTTCAGTAAAGCTGGAAAAAATATTTGTTTAATGCATCAATATAGTAATTTCTTTTAACCTTTCTTCTTCTTTTTTTTTAAGTCTCCTTAATCTTTGCTCCTTGAAAAACCAAGATCACTTGCTAAAACTTACTGTTTCCAGTTTGGACTATAGCAGAGATGGATTGGCTAGAGTCATCCTTTCCAAAATTTTAACTGCAGCTACTGATGTAAGTATAATATAGCCAGTAAAACTATTTCTATAAACAATTAATTTGCTACTTTATGAATTTTGGGCTAAGTAGAATTAATTTTAAATTCTAAGAATATGATATGGAAATTGAGTTTACTTTAAAATTTTAGTTTCTCCAAGGAACTCCATATAGTACTCATATTTTTATATCACAGAGAAGCTGCTAGATAGAAAGGGAAGTATTTTATTTTACAAGAACCACAAAAGTATTCGTATCAAGGGCTAGACCACCAATTCCAGTCATTCTTCCCTTTTCAAGTAGCAGGACTCTCCCAAAATAAAATCAAATAGGTTATTTATGGTGAAGGATTTTTTTTTTTTTAAATGTATTCATTTATCTTTATAGGCCTGCAGGCTCTATGCAACAAAACATTTAAGGGTATTATTGAGAGCTAATGTTGAATTCTTTAATAATTGGGGAATTGAGTTGTTAGTGACCCAGCTACATGATAAAAACAAAACGATTTCTTCTGAAGCTCTTGATATCCTCGATGAAGCATGTGAAGACAAGGTAAATGTTCATTTTTTATAATTTAATACTTAAATTTTTTTGAAATACTCATTTGACAGTTTTGTAAAAGTATATAATAGGCATTTTGGAACTAAAAAATTTTCTATTTTTGTGCAATTATTAAAAATAATGATAATCTCTTTTAGGCCAATCTTCATGCTCTCATTCAGATGAAACCAGCTTTATCCCACCTTGGAGACAAGGGTTTGCTTCTCCTCCTGAGGTAAATTTTAAGTAAATTTTCAGTTATGTTTTTTTGTTGTGTTCTTTGGCAGTGTATATTAAAGATAAATTCAAATCCAAATAGGAAGTACCCTAAAGAGTTTGCCTTTTAACATCTGAAATAAACCTATTTTAGACCTTGTACATCCTTTAATATTGAAACATTGTCTTTTCATTGTTTTGGGTTTTTTTGTTTTGTTTTGTTTTTTTAATTGGTCTGTTCGTACTTTTCATGACATTTTCCTTTTTTTTTTTTGAGACAGAGTCTCACTTTGTCATTCAGGCTAGAGTGCAATGGTCCAATCTTGGCTCGATGCAACATTTACTGCCTCCCAAGTTCAAGTGATTCTCCTGCCTCAGCCTCCTGAGTAACTGGGACTAAAGGCTCACGCCACCACACCCAGCTGATTTCTTGTATTTTAGTAGAGACAGAGTTTCACCATGTTGGCCAGGCTGGTCTCAAACTCTTGACCTCAGGTGATCCACTCACCTTGGCCTCCCACAGTGCTGGAATTACAGGCCTGAGCCACCGTGCCTGGCTGACATTTTCTTTATTGTGATTGGGTTCTTGTGTTGTTGCAAAGATTGTGAACATTTATTTGTAATTGAAGTTATAATAAATTATAGTTGACCTTTTAGTTTTATGAAGAAACTGTTCCTATAGTCTTTTAGCTCCTTATACTTTTAAAAATTTTAATTATTTTAGCTTCTTAAGACACTTTTTTTGCCAGACTCAATGTTAAAACTATTGCTTGTTTTAATTTGCAGATTTCTCTCCATTCCAAAAGGGTTTTCCTATCTGAATGAAAGAGGTTATGTAGCAAAACAATTGGAAAAGTGGCACAAGGTAACTTCTTATTTGAATAAGGTTGAATTTGTGTGTTTTTATCTTCCGAAATTGATTCGTGAATTTAGAAGGATGGTTTTTTATATCACTGTTTTGAAATTAATAAGGTTAAATATTTAAACATCCATATCAAGTTATCAAGTTGAGTCCTAAATTCTGCATAAGTGCTAGTATTTATAGTTATACATTTTTTTAAACTACAGTTATTTATTTTATTCTGAACTGTTGACTGCATTCATTCTATTGAAATTTGACTTTCAACTCATTTGATTTTATAATCTAATTTGTTGGCCCTATTTATCATTTCTTTCATTCTTGGGTCCCTTAATATAACTTACAACTTTACTAGTGCCCTTTTAAGCTAAAATTAAAATAATTTTTTTAAATGAAGGGAGATTGAAATACCAAGGAGATATAATCATTTAATTAAATTTTATTTTAGGATACTACTTTACCTAAATCTGAGAATGAACTTCTTGCTGTCATAGGGAAACCTGATAAGAAGGGAGTAGTTTGAAGATATGAAACAACTTTTCTAGCTTTTCTTTAGCTGGTGATTGCTGTGGCTTCATTATTTTGTTTGAAGTATTATAAGTCATCAAAGCATCTTGGAAACCCATGGTCAGAATGATCTTACCAATATAAATGATTTTTAGATTTTTCATCATTTCAGATCAGTTATCCTATTTTCTCTTTTTTGTTAACATAGTTACAGATTCTTTTATAGTGTCTGTATTGAACCATATTTCATAAGAGATACTCCTAAATGGACTAAAACTTTGAAGCATACAACTTAAGGCATGAAGTCTTTTAGTATTTGATGAATTATAGAACTGAGACAAGGTGTGATAGGTTTGTTTCCTAGAAGATATTTAAATCATCATAATAAAATTTATTATACAAATCATAGCAGTAGAAAATTGCTTAGAATATTGGTACAGTGCTTACAAATAGTAAGCATAAAGTATTTAAGAGCTATAACAAACTCATATGCAAGGTATAAGGGGGGAACACAGAGGAGAGATTAATGATTGAGCTTTAGGGATTATCAAAAGAAATGTTGGATAGGCGCAGTAGATGTGATACTTGAAATGGTCTTGAGAAGTAAATAGGCAAATAAATTACAAGAAGGGTATCCACGGAAGGAGCAGAATAAAGCTGTATAGATTATTGGAACATTATAGACTTATGAAGAAAGTCATATTCCAATGTAGTTGGAACTAAGATAAGTGTGGAGTGGCAAGATGAGGCTGGAATGGTAAATTAAAGCTAGATTGTAAAAGGCCTCTTAAGCCATATTATATCATCCTAAGGGATTTCAATTGTATATGTAGTGGGGAATCCTTAACAGCTTTTAAGGAGTTATGAGTTGCACTTTAGTAATCTGACAGGTTGCAGTGGAGAGGCGGAATTTTGATCATTGAAGGGAAAGTCTAGGAATATTGACACGAGTTTAGAAACAAGAATTGATGAGTGCCTGAACTTCACTGGTAGTTAGGTTGAATAGATAAGGACACATTTTCTGGGCATTTTCAAAATAAGATGGACAGAATTTATGGGCTGATTGAATACAGTAAATAAGAGGTCCAACTTGGCTCATAAGATTTCTAATTTAATGAGTGAATATATAATGGATCACTATTAAGAGATCACATTTATAAAAAGTGGTTTGCTAAGATTAGGATAATGAATTTTCAGTATGTTGAACTGGCATTGCCTGTGCGATGACCAAGTGATGGCTTAAAAATGTGGATCTGGAGCTCAGATTTGTGAGGAAGATAGCAGATATGGGGGTCATTAGTATATAGTAGTAGTTGAAACCTGAGCCGAAAGCTTATGGGTATGATAGAACATTTGCATTCATAATACCTTGATCTGTCTACCCTTTGCTAAGTATCTGACATATTTTAAATTTAGTGACTGTCATTGTGATACTACGTGCAATTAAAACAATACTATCTTCTAGGAATATAACTCAAAATATGTTGACTTGATTGAGGAACAACTCAATGAAGCACTTACTACTTATCGGAAGCCTGTTGATGGTGATAACTATGTTCGTCGGAGTAACCAAAGGTGTGTACCCAGTGCTAGTTCTCAGTTATCAGATTTAAAACCAGTTCATCATAAATTGTTTTTAACATTTCTGAGTTTTTGTACATTCTGTTTCTTACATGATATAGGAAGAATCTTAACGTGCAGCGTTATTTGCTCAAAAATTCAGTGGCATTCATAGCATGTTGAATATCCTTACTGATAACGCATTCAGATATACTCCATGCTGGCACCCCAGTATGTATCTCTAGCCCTAGATTCTCTTACCAGTACTTTGAGATCTGATAAACTGTTACAGGTTGAACATCACTTATCCAAAATGCTTGAGTCCAGAAATGTTTCACATTTCAGATTTTTTCAGATTTTGGAATATTTGCATATATATAATGAGGTATCTTGGGAATGGTACCCAAGTCTAAACATGAAATTAATCTGTTTCATGTACAACTTATACACGTAGCCTAAACATAATTTTATGCAGTAAGTAATTTTGTGTGTGAAATAGTTTGCGTTAAATACTAATGTGTGGAATTTTCCACTTACAGTGTCATGTCAGCACTTAAAATGTTTTGGATTTTGAATCATTTTGGATTAGGGATGCTCAGCCTGTATTTTACCTGAGAAATCCTCATTCCTTCTTACTTTCATATTTTTATTTATGCTGGAGAGTTGTATCTAATTTTATTTATCAAATACTTATTAATATTCTTTTGTTCTGATTAGCATATTTAAATTATCCAGGAGATATAATAATCATCTTTTTTATACTAGATTACAGCGTCCTCATGTCTACCTGCCTATTCACCTTTATGGACAACTAGTACACCATAAAACAGGTTGCCATTTGTTGGAAGTACAGGTAAAAACATAATTCATTTATTTTAAGTAGCTACAATAGTAAAAAAACAAAATCTTAACATTGCTAAAATATTACCTTTGCAAAAAGTTCTCAGTAGCCTTAATATCAGTGGTGTAATTGCTTTTAAATTCATCTATTTTGTAATTGACTTAGGCATTCTATATTTATTAACCTGAGAAATATTAATGGCCTTGCAGTGCATTAACTGACTTGTGTATGACCTTTTGAATAACTAACTTGTTATGTAGAGTAAGCAGTCCAATGAAGGTCTGAGTTCTTTCCATACAGTTTATTGGAGAAATTCAGATCTCCAAAAACTTACTGAAAAACTGAGTTTTTCTTCCACTCATTGGGAAATTAAACTGAACCTGATACAGATTAAGTTATCCTTGTTGAGCAGTAAATTGAAAGTTGCTGGTTGTGAGCACATTTTATTCTCATGTACTTCATGGAATGTAACAAGCATAGGCAAGCAGTTCTTTGAGTTATAATATGTACACCGCATTTATGGTTCTGAATATGTCATGCAACTGTTTTCAATAAATGTAACTTTTCTCTTATTTTAGAAATAGTTACAGGAATATTTGTTTATGAGACAGAATAATAGTTATTTAACAATTTAGTTCCTTTTTGTATCAGTGTTCATCTCAGGAGCACAAAGTTTTACATAAATGTACTCTCTAGTTTTGTGTGTTTTTATATTATGTCTGTGAAAACTATTGGGACAGGTATTTTCATATTAACATTTGAAAATTTCACTAAAAATTTAAATGATTTTCTCAGTGTTACTACTTACATAGTATGATAAAACCTAAGCACTAATTTACTTTCTGTTTTAAAGAATAAGTATGATTGTTTAGTAATACTAAGTGCCAAGTACTTTGGTAAGCACTGTATGTGCAATAATTTATTAAATCCTGAAACCTTATGATGCAAATGTTATTATCACTCTTCTAAATATTAGGAAATCAAAGGGTGGGGAGATGAAGTAACTTGCCCAAGGCCATGCAGTTAATAAGTGATAATTCTAGAATGTGAATTCAGAACCCCTGCCCTAATGCTGCTTCTCAAGAAATTTTACATAAAATTATTTAGAATTTTAAGTATGCAAAAATGACAAAAAGCAAACCTTATATAGGTTTTATGATGCAATAAGAAAATAAATACATAAATATTTTATTACTCATGCTATTTTTTTTATTTCTCCAGAATATTATTACAGAACTCTGTCGTAATGTTCGTACACCAGATTTGGATAAATGGGAAGAAATTAAAAAACTGAAAGCATCTCTTTGGGCCTTGGTTTGTAATAAACACTTCTGTAAGATCTTTGCAATTTTTAGATTTTTCAGGTTTTTTTTTTTTCATTTATACTAAGCAGATAAATATTATTTTCTTTGGAACTTCTTCTTAGATTAATATTCAAGACTGGATTGTTCCTGCCAATTTAAGTATTATCTCTATGTTGAAGAATAGATGGTTGAACTATTAGTTTCGTGACTTTTGTTTTGTTGCTAAGACAACTAGAATTAATTCATGCCTAATGTTTTTTACTTGAGGCTTTTCCATTTTTTTCTCTCTCAGAGATGAGGTTAAATTTGTTTCTTGGTAGCTTTCCAAATCTTTTGAAAGAGTTACTCTTGTAAATATATTTGATGTAAGTGATTTCTTTTCTTTCAGGGAAATATCGGCTCATCAAATTGGGGTCTCAATTTGCTACAGGAAGAAAACGTGATTCCAGATATACTAAAACTTGCAAAACAGTGTGAAGTTCTCTCCATCAGAGGGTAGGTCATTTAACTCAGAAATCTTTCTAATGTAGACATTGTTATTCACAAATGGATGTTAGGGAAAAGTATTTTATGATTAAGTGCAGTGCATAACTGTTAATCCACTGAAAGTTCTAATGATACAAGATTATTAACTGTATTAAGTTAAACATAAACGAACTCCTTGTTTACTATTATAATTTGATTTTTATTATGATATTGAAGTTTACCTTGTAGGTAACAGGTAAGGCATAGTGTTATACAGATATTCCAGTAGTCTAGTTGCCCAGCTGTTCCAGATTTATACTAGAAAAGCTAATATATATCTTTTTTGCTCATATTGCATTGTGTTCTTTTTATTTTGTTGTAATTACTATCTTTATTGGGAAGGTTTGCTTGTTTTTTATTGCTGCTAGTTTATTCCTAACTAGTTTTAATAAGTTTTTTTTTTTTTCCCCACAAACGAAACCATTTTGGTGGGTTTTAGAGAAAGTTCAAAGTACATATAGCAAATTAATCTGTGATTGCTTTAGGAAATCTCAGCTTGGAATTGTAACTGTTTTTACTGCATCTTTTATATACAGGACCTGTGTATATGTACTTGGGCTCATAGCTAAAACCAAACAAGGCTGTGATATTCTAAAATGTCACAACTGGGACGCTGTGAGACATAGTCGCAAACATCTGTGGCCAGTGGTTCCAGATGATGTGGAACAACTCTGTAATGAACTTTCATCTATTCCAAGCACTCTAAGTTTGAACTCAGAGTCAACCAGCTCTAGACATAATAGTGAAAGTGAATCTGTGCCATCGAGTGAGTATCCTGACAGGTTCATTTAAAGTTAGCAAATGTTAATATTTAGATTTGAATTTTAAAATTTAAATGTATTTGTTACATTCCTAATTTGCTTTTGTCTAAGATAATTTTTTGGCAATAATAGCCTCTTGGAGAATGTATATCTTTTCATAACACAGAGTATAATCACCAGCTTACATTGTTCTCTCTCCTTCTTAGTAGCTTTTGAGAATTCCTACAAAGTTATGTAATAAGCCATGTGCCAGAAGAACCAGTCCTCCTTTTTTCGGCAGGAAAGAAACAAATATAATAAGTATTTATTTATCTACCTTCTTTATTTAATCTTTTTACTCATTTTTCAGATACCGAGATTGTTGAGCCAGAATATATTTTTAACAGATATTACATTCACATCTTCATTTTTGAGAGAAGCACTAAATTTTAAAATAGTGAAATTGTTAATAGAGTAGCAAAAATAGTTATACATAAAATGATTTGTGGTTTTAAGTCCTGTGCTAAGTGGTGTTAGGTGTACAAAATTTAAGGCATGGTTCTTCCTTTTAAGAAGATAGTGTCAGATTTATCAGACTGTGTATTTCACCAAATCTGAGATGCCATGAATTATGAAATGTACCAATATTTTATGTACCACAAAAGAAGAAGAAAAAGTGCTGCCTGTTAAACTAGGATATACTACTATTGCAAGATGCATTCTGACTTTAGAATCAGATTCTGTGTGAAAATAGAAGAGATTAAATGTGAAAAGTGTGCATCTTACAATTGACAAAATATAGAAATGGCAATGCAGTATGCAAGTTCACTTAGGATTTTCTTTTACTTTCTTTCAAAATATATTTGAAAGAGTTTATAATTATTCAACAGAGAAGTTAAAAATAAAAGAAAAATCCTATTAGATGTCATTAGGCACTCACTTGGGTTGCATCTTCTAGTAGAGTTGGGCACTAAATTTAATGAGTTTCTTAGTATCTAAGGTAAAATGGGAAATAAACATAATTTAAACATGAATTTAAAATGTTATCACTTGGTTCTCTGTAAGTATATTTTAAGATTGGGAATTCATTTCTTACAAGATGAATTTGTCCTGCCTATAGTAATTTAAAGATGAACTACCAGGAATCTGTAGTAACTGAGTAAGCATCCTTGGTCAAGTCTCCTTTTTCCCTTTAATTTCATCATGAATATTCTCATAAATTACATAATTTTACTTTTTATTCAAGTCCAAACTCTGGGTTTCAAGAAGGATATTTTCATGTAGCTGAATGGTTTAACCCTTTATTTTTAAATTTTTTCCTCTAGATGACTAAAAAAATATTTCCTGAAATGTGATGTCACTAGTAGTTACCATGAATTTGTTATTTTTTATGTGTTTTTATTAATTGATCCTTCAATCATAGGTATGTTCATATTGGAGGATGACCGGTTCGGCAGCAGCTCTACTAGTACATTTTTCCTTGATATCAACGAAGATACAGAGCCAGCGTATTATGACCGATCTGGACCCATAAAGGATAAAAATTCGTTCCCTTTCTTTGCTTCTAGTAAACTTGTGAAGAATCGTATCTTAAATTCACTTACTTTGCCTAACAAAAAACATCGTAGTAGCAGTGATCCAAAAGGAGGAAAACTGTCATCTGAAAGTAAGACAAGCAACAGGCGAATCAGAACACTTACGGAGCCCAGCGTTGATTTTAATCATAGTGATGATTTTACACCCACATCCACTGCACAGAAAACATTACAATTAGAGACTTCATTTATGGGGAATAAGCACATTGAAGACACTGGTAGTACACCAAGCATTGGAGAAAATGACTTAAAATTCACCAAGAACTTTGGTGCAGAGAATCACAGAGAAAATACAAGCCGAGAGAGGTTAGTAGTAGAAAGTTCAACAAGCTCACATATGAAGATGCGTAGCCAAAGTTTTAATACAGACACTACAACAAGTGGCATAAGTTCAATGAGCTCAAGTCCTTCACGAGAGACAGTAGGTGTAGATGCTACAACTATGGACACAGACTGTGGAAGCATGAGTACTGTGGTAAGTACTAAAACTGTTAAGACAAGCCACTATTTGACGCCACAGTCTAACCATCTGTCTCTCTCCAAATCAAATTCGGTGTCCCTGGTGCCTCCAGGTTCTTCTCATACGCTTCCTAGAAGAGCACAGTCCCTTAAAGCACCCTCTATTGCTACAATTAAAAGTCTAGCTGATTGTAACTTTAGTTACACAAGCTCTAGAGATGCTTTTGGCTATGCTACACTGAAAAGACTACAGCAACAAAGAATGCATCCATCCTTATCTCACTCTGAAGCTTTGGCATCTCCAGCAAAAGATGTGCTATTTACTGATACCATCACCATGAAGGCCAACAGTTTTGAGTCCCGATTAACACCAAGCAGGTGAGCAAATACATGTTTAGAAGTGACCAACCCTGTCTCTACTAAAAATACAAAAAATTAGCCGGGCCTGGTGGCGGGCGCCTGTAGTCCCAGCTACTCGGGAGGCTGAGGCAGGAGAATGGCCGTGACCCTGGGAGGCGGAGCTTGCCGTGAGCCGAGATCGCGCCACTGCACTCCAGCCTGGGCGACAGAGCAAGACTCCGTCTCAAAAAAAAAAAGAAGTGACCAATAATGGTTGCATTTTAACAGATTTAAATACAAAACGTTAGCCAGGTTTTTTTAACACTACATAAGCCTCATAACTGACCTATTATAATTGTTTACTAATGTAGGCTATAAGCTCCTTGTTACCCGATATGACTTGAAATAGATTCTTGCAGCTGCGAGGGGGGAAGAAAATCCTATAGGCCCTGAAAATAAACACACATGCTTTGCAAAGGACATACAAGTCACAAGCTTTTTTTTATTTATTTCTCGCTTCTGCAAGGATCGATTTTAAAAAGAAGCATGTCGGGGGAATCAGGAGCTTAAGACCTACAATAACAAACAACCTTTTCAGGTAGGTCAATTTAAGGCTCCACAAGTTGACCTCTTTATTATTTTTTTAAAAAGATAACTGAAAATTGCAGTCAAATTATTTTCACTTTAAGTAGCTGTGATTATTAAATAGGAACCTAATAAACACTAAATGAATTACTTGATCCTCATGACTCAGCAGGGATTTCTATACCATATTTAGATTATATCAAGCTAGTCAAAGTGAATAGTTTAGATTTTACTTTTAAAAGATACACATTATTTGTTGCAAAAAAGTTTTGTACCTATAATTTTTGTGATTGGACCAAATGCTTCTAAACAGCTTTCCTTAGTTTTAAATTATTCATTTACATTTATTTAAGTGGATTAATATATGTCAACTACTTATATGTCAACAATGTATGTTAGAATACTATAGCACATATTAAGCACTCAATAAAAGTTAGCTATTATTTTTATCATCATTGGTTGTTATTTAATGTAATCCATCTAGCCCTTACATTATTCTTAATAACATTAAGCAGTTTTGTTTTAATAATACTTAACGCATTTAATAGAGGGTTTCCTGGTAGCAGACGACAAATTATGTAACCTTGTAGGATTTAAGAAATGGTGCAGCAATGTCTCATCTATCTGAAACTCACTAGCTTTCACAGCCTTGTCCAGGACAAAGCCAGGGAAACTTCTCAACAGCTCACTGCAGTAAATCTATGCAGTAAAGTTCATGAATTTCAAAAATTCCTAAGCCTCAGTTACCTTATCTGGTGGAGATTGCACTAGATCAGTGGTTTTAAGCTTTTGTATTGTTGTTTTTTAAGCAGAGAAATTCCTTTTCCACATAAAGATTTATATGGAAACCCAATAGGTAGAACAGATAAAAAGGGAGCTATACTGGTTGAAATAGGAATTGGGAAGGGGAATTATCCAATAATTGTTTTCCTCCCACTCCAGTAATCTTTGAAGAGTTTTATGGAATCAAAGAAATGTAACAGATTACAGTTTGAAAGACTGTTTTTGGGGGTGAAAATTAGGAGCTTGGTTTTTGCTATGATAATCTTAATAGCTACTATTTAGAAAGCGTTTATTTTGTGTGTTTTACAAAATAATTCTTTGATTTAATATTAGGCTTTGATTTAATATTAGGCTGCATTCATACATTTTAAAGACTTGGTTTTCCAAATAAAAATATCTTCATATAAATGTGTATAAATGTGGAACCTTGCATAGTGCCTTGTATGTATACAGCAGATGCCAAGTAAATATTTTAGCGTGTCTGTTGCATAAGAATCTGTATGAGAAAGATGTATCTTATGGAAATATCAGTGTATCATATTTGTTATGGAATCTCTAGTAGTAAGGAGTATGTTGTGGAAATATCAGTACATTGTGGAAATATCAGTGCTTTATACCAGGATATCTCTTGTCATAAATGACCATTTTTCTCTTGTGTCTGTCCTGTGTGCTACATAAATCTTATGTTGATAATGAAGGCATTAAGGTAATTATCACACAAATAATGATATATAATTGATCTTATTTTTTACAAATATAATATTAAATAGAGTTAATACACATATCCTTAATTACATAAATGCCAAATCTAGTAGTCTCAAGTGATTATGAAGATAGTCCTTGGACCATGCTCTTGACTACTGAGGTCAGTTTCTTTTTTTACTTCTAGATGTTGAAAGTTATTCTAATTGCCCACCTTTTCACCCTTACCTGAGCGACCGTAACAGTTGTTTTTGGTAACAGTCAACATTACTGATGACCTTTTACATAGCAGTTTATAACAGCTAATATTTTAAAGTGTTTATGTGTTCCCAGTAAACAAGATGACACTGCTTAATACATGACTAGCTGCTTGTCTTTTATGAAGGTAGGAATATATGTTATTTCTTCATATGATTAAAATAACAGGTCAAGAAACTAATACAAGTGGTTTTTTTTATGGTTTTATAGGTTCATGAAAGCCTTAAGTTATGCATCATTGGATAAAGAAGATTTATTGAGTCCTATTAATCAAAATACCCTGCAACGATCCTCCTCAGTGCGGTCCATGGTGTCCAGTGCCACATACGGGGGTTCAGATGATTACATCGGTCTTGCTCTCCCGGTGGATATAAATGATATATTCCAGGTATCATCATACATTTTATTGTTTTCCTATGAGTTGGTTTCCTGTTTTTTCATGTTCTATAACTGCTTACTAGAAGTCATAATTTAGAGTGGGCACTAGTTTGGGGCAGCATGATTTTTAAGACCGTTTTGTTTAAAGAAACTTTAAGATTAAAATTATTTTACCTTTTTCAACTACTCTGTACTCTTTTATTTAGTCCTTAGAACATTATCCTTCCCTCTCTTTCCATATTAAATCAGTATCTCATTTGATTTCTTTATCCATAGAAATTTATGTAGAAATTTGTGAAATTTCTAACTTGTTTTTTAGTCACTTTTAACTTATACTTCATTTTAAAATCCTCCTTCCTATTTATCCCATGAAAGGTAGCCACATGTGGTACCCAGTAATTTAAGGTGACCCTAATCCCAGGAGATGCCTACAGATCTCTAGATGGTATATAGTACTAAAGAACACATTTTCTTAGAAGTTTAAAGACATTTTAGATAAACACTAAAATAATTATTTTAATGTCCATTTACTCACTAAGAATATAATAAAGACTTTTTGGGTTACTTTGTTAAATTTTGGTAGTTGAACCTTCAGTAAATTTGATTATAGGTTCATATGCTATATCTATTTTAATTGTATTTTGTTTAATTTTGCTGATTTTCATAAAGTGGGCTTATTTTTATAGCAGGACTTACCATGGTTTATATCTTTTTTAGGTAAAGGATATTCCCTATTTTCAGACAAAAAACATACCGCCACATGATGATCGAGGTACAAGAGCATTTGCCCATGATGCAGGAGGTAATGCATTGTGCTTTGTATTTGTGAGATGCCTCTTTATATTAAAAAGAAAACTCTTAGTTCTTTCTAGTAGGATAACACTAAAAATTTAGGAAGACTCTCTTTTGATCAACTTTAAAATTATACCAAAACAATTGTTAAAGTCAGCTTAAAATTAAACCACATTTGTGTGTGTGTGTGAGGGACTTAACATTGTTTTCAGTGAAGTACTCAACCTTTCAAGGAATTAAAAACCAAATTAGTTGTTTCTGTTTTTTAAAAGTAGCACATGAACAATGTGTAACACAAATCCTCATAGATCCAGGAAATAGCTGTTTGTTTAGAGTAAGGAGAGATAGAAATGTACTTATAAAATACACGATCTTTGTTATGAACTGTTATATTTTAATATGTAAATATAAGCCACAGGTTTTATAGCTTTATGATTTTGATGACTTTTTAAACAGATGCCTCTTTATACTTAGAATTATTACATATCTTTAGGCAAATATTGAAGATAGTTGAAATGATGCATTATATAATCTCAGTTTTTCCATTTTGTATTTAAAACTCTGTATTAAAATAACAAACATCTGCTGGCTTTCCTTATTTTTATAATTTAAGGCAAATTATTCTTTTTTTCTTTCCAGTTAGATTTTTAGTCATAAAATGTGCTTTAGCTTTTTTAAAAATTTCACATAATTTAAGGTACCTTGAAAAGTACTATCTTTATTGGATTATGTTTTATATCTACTTATGCACAGGTCTTCCATCTGGAACTGGAGGTCTTGTAAAAAATTCTTTTCACTTGCTACGACAGCAGATGAGTCTTACGGAAATAATGAATTCAATCCATTCAGATGCCTCTCTGTTTTTAGAAAGTACAGAAGACACTGGACTACAGGAACATACAGATGATAACTGCCTTTATTGTGTCTGTATTGAAATTCTGGGTTTCCAGCCCAGCAACCAACTAAGTGCAATATGTAGTCATTCAGGTAAGTGATCATGTCCTTTGAGGTAAATCCACTTGAATTTGAATCTGACTTGTGGCTTTAGCCACAAGTCATCTCCCAGCCCTATTAATCATGTATACCCTCTTGCTCCATTCTCACTATCTCAGCCTTAGTTCAGTCACTTAGCTTCTCCCTGTTGGAGTGTTAGTATTTTAGCCTCTAATTTTGGTCTCTTCCAATTCATCTTTCATACTATATCCTGGAATTAATCTGTGTGCAATTCTTTAATGGCTATTCATTCTTAACACACAAGACACTGTGTCGTCTGTCTAGTGGTCTTTTTCACCTTCCTCCTTTCCTGCAGTTGACATATCTTTACTAACTGACCTGAAGTTTTTGAACAAATTTTTAGGCATGAAAAACATATTTTCCCTGCTGTCCTCTCTTTGCTCTTTACCCTGCCTACACATACGTGGTCTATTTGGCAAGTCCACCTCATCCTACATGTCAGCATTATTTGGCCTGTGAAGTCTTCTCTGACTCTCTGAGGCAGGTGTTGACACTCCTTCCTGTTTCCTCTCATTGCCCTTTGCACATAGATCTCTTATGACAATTATGACTGTTACAACTTGGTTATTTTTGTTCTTCCACTCAGTTAAGTTCAGTTAGGGTATGGTCTGTCAGTCTTTACATTTTTATATCTCTGATACCTATGTATGTACTGCTTTGTACAGCAGGCCCATAATATGTATTTGGTAAGTAAATAAAGTAGACCTACATTGTGCTTTTTTTTTTTTTAATCAACAAGTGACATATATTAGCAATTTTAAATAAGTATATGTGTGTTTAAAGTATTACCTTTTCTTGGTGAATATCACTTAACCACCTTCAAAAAAACCTGGTGATGACTAAAGTTCTCTGGTTTACTTTTCCAAATTTCTTTTTGGTATTCTAATTCAGAGTTTCCCAGCAGGTGAGTTGCAGCACATTGATATGCCAAATTATGTTATGCTGAGATGCTGATGCTCTCATGGTTCCAGGTCACAGTGGGGCCTGAGTCTGACAGATCCCTGGAGTAGGCCTTTTCCACTGTGAACAGCCCTATCTGGGCCCTTTTCATGCTATAATCATTTTCTATGAGGAAAGAAGTTTTGGAGTGTTTGGTGTATTGCATACAATTAGAGAAGATGTTATTTTATATTCTTTCATTTCAGTGTGCAATGTAAGCACAGGAATTAAGCCGTTATGGTGCTTTAATTGAAATAATTATTTTTTTTCTTCAGACTTTCAAGATATTCCATATTCTGATTGGTGTGAGCAGACCATCCATAATCCCTTAGAAGTGGTTCCCTCTAAGTTTTCGGGGATTTCTGGATGCAGTGATGGGGTATCTCAAGAAGGCTCAGCTAGCAGCACCAAAAGCACGGAATTGTTACTAGGTGAGTCTTCGGATTCAGATCCAGTCATTATTAGTAAAACTGTCATTAGTTGGTTTTGTTTTTCGTAAATACTGTAAATTAAAGTTGTCTCAAAACAATAATACGTCCATTTTAGTGAAGCAATTTAACACTGTTAAATATTGCACCTATATCACCCACTGATATAGAGCCTCTTAGCTATCTACTTTTATTAGAGTTTTGCTCCCAAAATGATAGGCAGATCATGTGTAATTGATCTCAGTTCTAGGTCTTTAGGTGAAGTTTAAAAATAAATTTCATGATTTTTAATCATTTTTGTTGTGACATAGATAATATTTAACTTCTCCCTGAAATCTTTTAGGTGTTAAAACAATTCCAGATGATACACCAATGTGCCGTATACTCCTTCGCAAAGAAGTTCTAAGATTAGTCATTAATTTGAGTAGTTCAGTTTCAACTAAATGTCATGAGACTGGGCTTTTAACGTGAGTAAACTATGTGCATAAGTATTATTTGTTTATTCTGTTTTTTAAGTTGAGAAAAGATTCTTGAAATACTTCAAAAGTTAGGCTAGTTAACTTACATCAGTAGTTCATCAGTAGTTCTAAACTGCATTGCATACCTGTGTGAGGCTAGATTTTCTTTAATACTTCAACCAAAACAACATATGGCAACAGATCGAATGCAGAAGCGAGTATGAGAATCCAGCTATCTTCTATTAAGCCACACTTTTGAAGAGATCTGCAAAAAATGTAAAATAATGCCACTCTTCTCACTTTTTTACTTTTGGAAAATACAGTTATTTTTATTAAAATATATGTTATTTATGTTAACATGTAGTGGATTTATTTTTAAAATAATTCATGTTAGGAAATTCTCTCAATTTTAACTTCTAATATAGTAGTTAATGGTCACTATAACCCACACAAAAATAAGCTTTTTTGGGTACTCAGTAATTTTTAAGAAAGTCCTGAGACCAAAAAGTTTGAGGAAAGTGGGCTTACATGTAACAAGTCATAATTTCTTGTAACAAGTCATAATTTCTTGGTTTAATTTTTTTCTTATTATTTAAAGCAGTGATTCTCAAAAGGAATGCACCTCAGGGTCTCCTGTAGGGCTTTTTTTTTTTTTTTTTAAGACAGTCTTGCTCTGTTGCCCACGCTGGAGTGCAGTGGGGCATAATCTTGGCTTACTGCAACCTCCGCCTCCCAGGTTCAAGCGATCCTCCTGCCTCAGCCTCCCGAGTAGCTGAGATTACAAGTGTGCGCCACCACACCCAGCTAATTTTTGTATTTTTAGTGGAAACATAGTTTCGCCATGTTAGCCAGGCTGGTCTCAAACTCCTGACCTCAGGTGATCCACCTGCCTCAGCCTCCCAAAGTGCTGGGATAACAGGCAGGAGCCACCATGCCTGGCCAGCTGTAGGGCTTTTTTAAAGAGTGATATAGGTATTGGGGTCCCACATAGGTATCAGGGTCCCACAGCAGACCTCTAGGCCAGGAGCTCTGGGTGTGGGCCCTTAACTGGTCGCCCACCCAACCCACAGCTGATTCTGAGGTGCTCTCCTAGCTAAAAGCTGTTATTTGAAGTATCTGAAGAAATAGCCTGGTCAGGGATGTTAACAACTTAACTTTAAAGATGTATTTCTATTTTAAAACTTAATTTTGAACATATTTTAATCATCCTAGGCTGATAAATACATTTTGCAGTTTCTCACGCCAGTGAAAAAGAATGCTTCAACTTTACGAGAAGTATTCAGGTTTTGATAATCTTTTTTTTTTTTTAAACCCAAACTCAGAATATCTAAGTGTGTGAGAGGAATATTTAATATTTTATATTCTCAAGTCATCACCCCAAGTATGCTGTCTAATCCATACCTGTAGAGAAATATATTTTTAAAGTAAGTGATACCTTGGAGGAAAAATAGATACATCATGATTACAGTTTTCATCACACCATAATCTTTTATTTTAGAATTAAGGAGAAGTATCCTCAAACATTTGATGACATATGCCTTTACTCTGAGGTTTCCCACTTGCTGTCACACTGCACATTCAGACTTCCGTGTCGGAGGTTCATACAAGAATTATTTCAAGATGTACAGTTTCTACAAGTAAGTATGATTAGTACTTCTCAAATTTATCTTTCAAGAATAATTCAGTGTTTGAATTGAATTAAAATACACATTATAGTTGGGTGTGGTGACTCATGCCTACAATCCCAGCACTTTGTGGGGTCAATGCGGGAGAATTGCTTGAGCCCAGGAGTTCAGGACCAGCCTGGGCAGCATAGTGAGACTGAGTCACTACAATTTTTTTTTTTTTTTAAATTAGCCAAGGGTGGTGGCATGTGCCTGTATTCCCAGCTACTTGGGAGGCTGAGGTGGGTGGATCATTTGAGTCCAGGAGTCAGAGGTTGCAGTGAGCAAAGATGGCAACACTGCACTCCATCCTGGGAAGACTGAGCAAGACCCTGTCTCAAAAAAAATTATATATTTATATAAACATGTTATATATTTTTATAAAAGTCTTTAATGATACACCATTTTTTCCCTAGATGCATGAAGAAGCAGAGGCTGTGTTGGCAACACCACCAAAGCAACCTATAGTTGATACATCTGCTGAATCCTGACCTCATATTTATGATGGATATAGATATATACTATATATATTCATATTTGTGGATTTCCTAAAAGCCTCAGAAAATACAACTGACTAGGCAGCAAAGACAGGAGTGTCTTCTGTACACTGTTCCGCAGTTACTGGTACATGAACAGTTGGAACTGCTGACTTTCCTAACCAAAACAACTTCCTTCTCTCCTTTGTTGAGCCTTTTGAGGGGTTCATGATTCATTACCACAGTTTTAAGAGTTTTAGTTACCATTGTAGCAAGAGCCAAGCACTGAATACCTACATAGGTTTTCTATTTTTTTCATTTTAAAAACATAATGACAGTGGAACAATAATGGGATATGCAGAAGCACCCTTCACAAGTTATTTCTGAATTATTTTTAGGGTAAATACACAGATGCCTTGTTTGTTAACTAATTTGTGGAAAGCAGGAATCAGTGTCTCTAAGGCTGCATCCTGTTACCACAATGGGGTGTGCTATAACTGCTGGTATTAGAGAGGGAACTTTGGCCCTTTCACGTTTTTCTTAATGTTTGTAACACTACTTCAGAGGTTTATAACCTCAAAGCAAAAGAAGAGCCTCAACAACCTGGGACGTATAAGTTATTTTTATGTTACTAGACTTGCATAAAGATTCTTGTTTTCCAACTCTTCATTTTGTTGCAATGTGTTATTACAGGATATATGAACCAATTAAGGTTTTTCACTACAGTTCTTGAATAAAATTTAAAAATCATTTTTTATTTTAATTAAAAATATTTCCCATTTATAGAGTGCATATATTTGTAATGGACTTCCACTTTCATCAACTTTCCATCTCATTGCTTTAAACAGGAACTTCAACAAGCACTGTTAGTTTAGACCTAAAGGATAGGAAAGCATTAAATACTACTTTGGATCTCCTGAGGAAAAGATAAGTTTGCTTGCAATTTACACATTCCATGGAGGAAAGAAGAGCCATATTTCCTTTAAAAAAATCATTAATAAAGCTTGTTATTAAGAAAAATTGTAGTGAAAAGCCTTAAGTACCAAATTTTAAAGCAGCAGTAACTTAATTTTTATATCAGTGTTTTTGTTTTGCACAAACTAAATGCAGTGATAGGTGGGTTTATGAGTATATTAATTGCCTTTTTCCATTTGTGAAGTTAAGTAGATGAGGGCAAGGTTTTTGTTTGTTTAATTTGTATATGTCTAAAGATATTTGGAAATTTTTACAGGATTTAAACATATATGCAAATTTGTATATAAAAATAGCATGGCCATCATCATTTGAATGCTTGTAAATGAAAGGATTATCTTTTTTGAGATCTATATATAAATAGAAATAGAAAATCCAGCTGGACTGATTAGGATTCTTTTTTAATTCATTTGTGTATAACATTTTTATTACAATTACACATCAGTTTTGACACAGTCATAGCAACATTAATATTTTCCCATGATGCAGATCCTTTTTGTAATGGGCTTGTTCTTTGAGATCTCTGTAAAGAACCCTGTGAACTAGAAAACATAACTCACAGAGATACTTTTTTAAAAAATTTATTTACTGGCACTGAAAGTTCCAGTTGGGATGAAGCATTTCGTCTCACTACATAACACCTCTTTGACTGCACTTCAGTGAATTGTTCTTATGTGCACTGTGTAGCAACTTACATTATAACAAAGCAGATAAGGGCTGTAAGCTGCTGCTTATGTTGAAAAGTGGTTCTTCAGATTTCCTCTCATAAAATCCAATTGAAGATAATTTTTTTATATTTTATCACTGAACCCAAGTGTTTATTTAAATGTCGACAGTACTTCTAAGAACGTTGCCTGTCATCGTGGTCTTTGGTCTTGGATAACTAAACTGCCTTTCCAGAGAACCAAATGTCAGAGTTACTAGACCAAATAGTGGTTAAAACCTCCAAAGGAAGTAATGTAGTAATCTTATTCATAATGGGATTAACATATTTTAGACATTCGTTTTAAACACTACCTCAGTTACTATAGAGTATAAAATCTGTGGTTTAATCCCTCAAAAGTTAACAGTGATTTTTTTTTTTTTTTTTTGTCTTACACACATACACACCCCTCCCCCACCATCACTATCCCTGTACCCCCACCTTGGTCATCTATCCTGAAATAAGGCTTAGTTAGTATTGGCCTGAATGTTTTGTGGGTTTTTTTTACTGTTACTTTGAAAAATATGTATGTATACATTATCATATTTGCCTATATCACTTACTTTGGGGAGATACTCAGAGCTTTGTGGTTATCAGTATACTAAAAAAAAAAAAAAAGTCTATGCTTAAATTTATAGTGCTATTTGGTTTCTCCATGATTTCGCTGACAGGTCTAATACATTTTCTTTGAGTACTTGTTTGTAAAAAGTAGACTTTATGGTGAAAAATACATGCAGTGCCAAGTGATTAACTTAGGTGTTTAAAAATATTATAGCAGAAGAGGTTAGGAATGATATCAGCAGTAATAGAAATAATTGAGAAAATCATCTATAAATAATAGATATTACAGACTATAGAATACCAAAATAATGTCAATACTGTAGTTTTTAAAGATTTTAGGATTGATCTTAGTCCATATAAATTTGTACTATTGGTAATTATTGAATAATTTGGAGGAATTTGGGCAGTTGTGCTGGTTGTAAACTGTGAATTTCTAATCGTAAAGTGAATTGTTATTTCTAATTGAACTTTTTTTCAAGAACAGATTTCAGCCTCACATACTAAGTAAATACTGATAAATAAGGAAATTAGAAATTTAGTATTCATAATTAAATATGCTCTAAAATTTATTATACTTTTATTTCCTGTTTATTCTTAGGTAGATTGGAGGGGGGAAACAGTCTGTTCTCCCTAATTAAAATTTTTCTAATAACAATTAGCAGAATAAGGACATTCTATATGACAGTGACATTAAAAGAGGCTCTTTGGAAGTATATACATTATTATAATGTAATAATGTGTACAAGTCCTTTGAAATGACAACTTTAATGGATTTCAGCTCTTTTATCTAGAGCTCGAGATAATTAAAGCTGAGTTTTTCAGGGCATATCTATCACAACGGCAAAGTGTTCAACAGTGGGATATCAATGCTTATTTAGATTTTCCTACTGCTATTTATATAAAATGTTATTTCATTCCGTTCAGAGGATGCCTTTTATCCCCACATTAAAGCACAGATCATTAAGCAATAAAAACCAAATTGTCTGTCATTCAAATTATAACTGCAGTTATTTTTGCATGGTAAGAGTGAGGTGCTAATTTTGTGTGAGATGAACTTTGTAAACTACTTTGGGAAATGTTCTTTGGAAGTAAGATTTTTTCCCCTTTAGTCTTATGTTTCCAGTTTTGTCTCAGATTCACAATCCATTAAAACATGGGAAAAAAGAAAAGGTAAAATTGAGAGACTTTTATTAGAAGAGCTGTTTAGAATGAACCAACATTTCAGATTTTCCAAAACATAAGTTAGGAAAAGTCTCCATTGTCTCTGCATTAACAAAATACACTGTTACTATCGTAATCTCAAAAGTGTCATTACAGTGAGAATCTCATGTAAAAGCATACCAGTGAAATTAATAGCAGTGCTTATCAAAGAACACAAATCTGTGAGAATCTTTCTAGGAGCATTGTTTTTTTCTTTCAGTTCCAAGTTCCAGGGTATTTTTCATTCCTAGTAGGTTTATATGACTCACAGAATGTGGACTTTTTTCCTGTTTGAAGTATTTTTGTAATGTAATATCGGATAGCTACACCACAGCATGCATAAATTGCACATTTTGTTTTACTTTCTTTATAGAATATTTAATTTCAAAAATATAATTTATGCCAAAAAAAGCATACCTTTCAATTTTGCTACTTGGTTGATTTAGCACAAAATGCAAAGTCTTGGGGCAGAGAGGGGGAGTGAAAAAAAATTTGTAGGTAATTGTTACAAAAATGCCTGTCAGAAACCCTAAAGCTGCATTGTAAAACAAATGGTGTAAATTAGTTTTGAAAAGTGGTAAGGAATTGTGAAAAAAGTGTCAGACTTAATGCTCTCTAACCACATGATTTTCTTCTTTTTTATTTAGTAATACGCTGCTACATATTTGGAGGTTCTGGTGTTTGTAGGTCACTGAACAGACATTGAAATCTGATTTATATTGTATAACTGTAACATAGAAAGAAAAAGTATTTATATTTTTTCTGTAAGAATATTTCATTGAGTTGTGTATAATTTAAATAAGATTTGTCCCCAAATGGTTTTGCTCACCTTGATTTTTTTTGTTGTGATTCTCTTGTTTTTGTATAATGTGTACAGTTTATGTCAAGGGCATTAAAAGCCTCCTGAAGCATAATCTTATCAAAGGGATACATTGTTAATAAAATGTACTTAAAATTCTTAAACTTTGTCATTGTTTTATTTGAAATATTAAAATAATCAGTGGTCATATGGCCTTGATTTGAGTCCTGTAATGCTGATGCTGACACATGTGACTCCAAGCAAAAGTGACTTTTAGGTACCACAGACATGTAGAGTGGCTGTTACAATATTTTAAAGTAATATTCTTCTTAAACACTTCATAATTAAACATCTTTGTAGTTTTTTAAAATATCTATAGGGATTTGGAAAATAGGTCTTTAGATAGAACAGCTCTGAATTTTTTGAGGAAATAATGTACAATATGAGTGATGATGGTATGACAATGGTGACATCTCTGTGGAAGGTATTTGATGTCTCACACATAAACTGCCCTGATTGAATAAGCTTACCTACAGCTACCTACTGGCAAAAGAGAATACCACAGAAATTACGAATTCTAGAGGATAAAGTTGAGTGTCAAAGTTAGGGTCTGTTAATAAAATATGGTAAAATGTATATCTCACTTCAAGAAACATTTTGGACAGTTTGGCAAATTTCTGTACATTTTTCCCAATGTCTTCCACTGTATATGTCATTGAAAATATAGTTGGCCCCAAAATAAACTAAAAAGCATACTTACAAATTCATCATGCCGCTGATCTTTTAAAAAAGTCCTAATGCAGCGGAACTTGGAAAACACTGTTTCATTTTTAAAACTCTTTAGTATATAAAATACTCAAAAATACAGTACTAGTTCGGTATTGATTTTAAGAAACTAAAATATACTAAAACTTCCCTTAATGCTTAGAGGAATAAAACAACTATGCTTTCAAATTGAAGATACCTATTGTGTTGTAAACATCTTAACTGAAAGTTCTGAAAACTCTCTTCTACTGTTTCTCTCTTCCAGAGTTTTAAAATTTCTACTTTATGCAGAGTGCTTTAACATGCTTTGTAAATTCGAGATGAAAGCTTATTTTTTTTTTTTTTTTTTTTTTTTTTTGAGACGGAGTCTCGCTCTGTCGCCCAGGCTGGAGTGCAGTGGCCGGATCTCAGCTCACTGCAAGCTCCGCCTCCCGGGTTTACGCCATTCTCCTGCCTCAGGCTCCCGAGTAGCTGGGACTGCAGGCGCCCGCCACCTCGCCCGGCTAGTTTTTTAATATTTTTTTAGTAGAGACGGGGTTTCACGGGGTTAGCCAGGATGGTCTCGATCTCCTGACCTCGTGATCCGCCCGTCTCGGCCTCCCAAAGTGCTCGGATTACAGGTTTGAGCCACCGCGCCCGGCCTGAAAGCTTATCTTTCAACAGAACTCTTACAAGTGTTAATAAGGTATTAAGTCTTGATGTTCTTAATCAGTACACACTCTAGTAGGTAACAAGGTTGACCCTAATTAGTTTGGGTTAGGTGTTTGAATGTAGGAAGCGTTTCAGCAGTCGTACTGTTGTGTGAAGAGGTCCCAACTCCCATCCTGAATTGTTGAGGTCCCCCGCACACAGGTGAGGACCGTGCACAGGCTGATGCAGGATTTAAAGGCCATTAATGCCAGTGCCGTCCACCACTCAAATATCCTATTTTTAAGGAATTACTACTGTGATTTTAGGTGCAATTTTTAACAATTAGTATGACTATATTAGAAAAAGTAGAGCTTAGAGAACTCAGATATTTACATGAAATCATGATACCATGATTCGCGTCAAAACGTGAGGAGAGTGAACAGAGGTATGGATGGAGCTGAAACAGTCATGGGTAGTGGCCATTGGGACTGGTGGTGATACATAGTGGTTTATTAAACTTCTACTTTTGTGTATATTTGAAATTCTCCATTTTTCTGACACATGAATATGTATTTCAAAGTTTCTGAATAACACTTCCTAAAGCCATGTTAAGATGGCATATAGTATTGAAAACTAAGGTTTTGAACATGAATTTATTTGGTTATGACCATTGGAGAAGAAATGTTTACAGTCAAGACTATAGGTCATAGTGATATTATGAAGACAAACGTTACATAGCCCAGCATTTCCTATTGACATGTTGTTGTATTTCAGAAAGACTTCATTTGATTTAGGCCAGTGATCCTCAAAGTTTAGTGTGTAGATGAATGCCTGGGAACTGATGAAAAATAGATTCCAGGTCCATGCCCCAGAGATTCTGATTAAGAGGTTTGTAGTCATACCCAGGAATTTACATTTTTATTTAGTAAGTTCATGAGGTGATGTATCTAATTACTAGATTTTCATTTCATTGAGGGAGGTAAAACAATGTGATGATGAAATATTTTAATTAAGGTTTATTTCAGTATTAAAAATGACTTCAAGGTTTTGTGTGAATTATTTTTTAAACAAAACTATATGAAAAATATGTACAAATCAGTAACCAATGTCATTGACATTTTTGTGAACAAGTTTCAAATGAAAAATGTAATCCCATCATAACAAAGGTACATAAATAAATAAATGCTGACAATACTGGCCCTAAAGTCTAACACAACTGTTAGACTAATCAGGATAACCACTTTCTACTACATGAGGAGCACATAATCAATGTTTCCAGCAAAAGGCAAATACTGGTTTGTGTAGGTTTATTTAGGTCAGTTGACAGCCACATTATTTTGAGGTGTGGCTACTTGTTTCTCTTCATAGTGTTGAAGGGCACAGTGCAAGGCATTGGGCACCAGAGGCATAAGCATAGGCAGAGCCATTTCTACCATGCTGACGGCAGGCAGGAAGACAAAAAGGAACCCCTTTCGTGCTTGTTTGGAAATGTGACGGCTAGGTGCAGTGGCTCACGCCTGTAATCCCAGCACTTTGGGAGGCTGAGGTGGGCGGATCACCTGAGGTCAGGAGTTCCAGACCAGCCTGACCAACATGGTGAAACCCCATCTCTACTAAAGATACAAAATTAGCTGGGTGTGGTGGTGCATGCCTGTAATCAGAACTACTCGGGAGGCTGAGGCACGAGAACTGCTTGAACCTGGGAGGCGGAGGTTGCAGTGAGCCGAAGTTGCATCATTGCACTCCAGCCTGGGCAACAAAAGCAAAATTCCATCTCAAAAAATAAAAAATAAATGTGACCAATGTGACAAATAGGCTGGACATGGTGGCTCACACCTGTAATCCTAGCACTTGGGGAAGCTGAGGCAGGTGGATCACCTGAGGTCAGGAGTTCGAGACCAGCCTGGCCAACATGGTAAAACCCTGTCTCTACTAAAAATATAAAAACTAGCCAGGTGTGGTAGTGTGCACCCGGAGTCCTAGGTGCTCCGGAGGCTGGGCAGGAGAACTGTTTGAATCCGGGAGGCGGAAGCTGCAGTGAGCTGAGATTGCACCAAGAGAACCAACATGTACTAAAATACCAGTTGTGTACCAGGTGCTTTGCATATATTAGTTTGGAATGTATTGGTTCAGAGGAGACAAAGTTGCTCCAAAGCCAACATGGAATTTCCCACTCCATAGAACTTTTTAGTTATATCTAAATTATGTCCAACAATGGGTTTCATTTTACCATTTTAGCATAATATGACTATAACTGTGACAGAGTTATCTTGGCCCAGACAACGTAGTGCAGAGTCCAAAGCATGCCAAGTGAAAACAGGCTGTTTATAGCCAGTTCTTGAAAGGAAAGGAACCAAACACTGAATGGAATTACGTGATATACTTTCCTTTTTATGTTCTGAGGTAGTCATCAAAAATTACGGTAGAATACTGATGTCTATGGAGCAGATGTACAACTGACAGTAAGTCAGAAGTTACTTGCCAATCCCATTCTTTCACTGTAGTAAGCTTGACAGAAGAATTGTGGAAATCTTGTTGATTGATCACACATTTTACATATTAGATTAGATCTATACCCCCCGCCCCACCCACAGAGTTAATTTTACTGTGTCCGTGAACTATAGATTCTTATCCGTTCAAGGTAAGTCTAAAATCTGTCCTGGCCTCAGACACCTGAGTTTTTTTCATTCAATACGCTCAGTAAATTTACATTGACAATTTATGCTGTAGTAATAAGTCTCCTGTGGCCTTTATTAAAGCCTTCAATCTAAGAATTGCTTTTAATGGAAATATTTCCTCAGTAAAAAATGAACTTCTAGGCCCACAGCCACCCTGTACAGTACTGAGTGGGAGTCTGTAGAGTGGTTAATACATATCCTTGTGTCAAGCTCAAGTCTCCTGTTCTAAAGGTGAGCCTGGAACAAACAGCAGCAAGGTAAGCATGCTCCCATGATCCTGCCATTTCTAGGGCAAGCCTGCTCCAATGGGGAGTGTTAAGTTCCATAGCTTCTGGCCTTTAACCTAGCCAGATTGTAGTGGTCTTACATAAACCAGACCTGCAAATCATACTGGGATTAAGAACCAAGGCCACTGATGATGAGAGGGTGCCAGCTCTGCTCTTCGTAATGTCTGTGTAGCATAAGGTATGAAATCGGCATGCTGGTTAGCGGTAGTGTTCACCTGGATCTAAAAGGGTAATTGAGGAAAGGCTGCTATTCTCGGTCGGGGGAGGCAGGGCAAGACGCAGGGGGACTGCCATTTGCATTTTATACTCTGAACAGTGTGGTGGCTCCACTGGGTTTGTTGGGAGACTGTCCTTGTCTCCAGACATGGGTGAAGCCAACTGGGACACATAATTCAAACTTGTTTCTCCAGCTGGGACTTCTCCCAGGGAGTTCATGTAGTTTTTTTCTAGCGCCTTTAGTACATTTTCAGGTGAGGTCATTAGTCCCAGCATACTTGGTGGGGCTTTGGGGGGTACTGGAACATGGCCACAAGAGCCAGCGTCAGAAGCTGCCTGGTTGTAGGTAAAGTTCTCAAAACAGATGCAGGGGCCAGGGCCAGAGTGATTCTTTTCTGTTGGAAGGAGATAAAGGTAGTTAGGCTTAGTCAACTCAGTTTCTGTGAGTGACTTCCTAGTGCCTAGGAGCTGTATCTTTGTCCCTTCTGGCTTGCTTACAACTTCAATAGCATCTGGGATACAGTCACTGACATTCATTATTGTTAGGTGAGGGTTCTCCTAGAAAGGAAACAAAAATATGTAAATATAGACATTTGTGTGCATGCATACATGCATCAAAGTAGATTAAGCGTGTGAAATACACTTAGAGCTTCAATGTTGTTTATGTTCCTTCCTGGTCACAAGTAACCTGGAGGTGAAGTTGAAAACCAAAAGACGTCCCCTGACAGAAGAAATCAAAGCTCCAATCACCTATTTCATGGCTATGGGTATAAAGGTGGCTTTTACTGTGCTATATTTTCCTGAGGAGCTCTAGGAAAGTAGGATTCTGACAGCCCCCACTCTGGGTTAGTCCTTAATAGGTGTATGATACACATACAATTTGCCAACATTTACCTTGAATTTTATTAACGACAGGATGCTGCTCTTGTAAGGGTCAGGGATGTCAGGATAACACGTCTCCTTGATCCTAGAAAAAAAAATGGAAAATGAGACTGAATTTCACGGTACAGTGGACTAGTTAAGAGCAAGAACTCTGGAGTCAGATTCCTGGCTTCTAATCCTTGCATTGTAACTTACTAAGCAAGTTACTTGGTTCTTCCATGCTTTAATTTCTTATCGGCTAAATGGAGATAATTATGGTACTTAGAGTGTCCTCATGAAGATTAAATGAATTAATTGATAAAGCACTTAGAACACTGCCAAACATCTAGTAAGATGTAAATATTAGCTACTGCTGTTGAAAAAATTCTGTGGTCTATGTTAAATGGTGATTAGTTTCCTCATATAGTCACCTGGAGAGCAAAACAGTGAAATAAAGTACATATTCTCACCCCAGCCTCTTTTGTCCTTTTCATTTTCTGTATGTTGTTTCGTATTACTCAATGTCATTTCTATCTTACTAAATCTCTTTCCAGATTTTTCTCTTACCCTCTTCTTGGATAGAACCTTCCTCACACACTTACCACTGACTTTTCAAGTAGCACACGATCATGATGAGCAAGACGCAGAAAACCATGGGCAGTAGGATACGAATCAACATGGAGGCTGAACAAGGAAAAACAAAGGGACATTTTTAATAAGTACTTTTCCCTTCCTCAAAGGAATAAAATTAAGTTTATGATTGAGAGTAATTTTACATGTTTATTATTTCTCAAATTATGTATGCAAGTTGTAATATGAGTTCTGCCTGACTTCAGGGGAAAAGCCAACCAACCAACTAGCCAACCGACACAGGAAGCCATTTGCCATCAACAGTGTGTGACTCACATTTGTTACCTCTTCTGATAGATTGCATTGTGACTTGCTGTATTAAAATTATGCTTTTCCACTCCTGCCAAAACTTCATAGTAGGTGAGAACACTTTCCTGCCCCTTGACTTGGGGCTCACCCATGTGCACTGGCTTGACCAATGGGCTGTTGGTAATTGTAATGTAACTAAGTGTTTTACATGTGCATGTACACATTGGCTTGCGCTCTTGTGTTCCTCACCATGAGAAGCGTGTGCCTCAGGTAGCTGCTGCGACTTTAGCCTTAGCCCTAGAATGAAGATGCGTGAAACAAACCTGAACATGACTGAAGCTTAGAGTCCAGCTTACCACAGCCTAGATCAGCCAAGTCTCAGCTGACCTGTAAACCCATAAGCATAAAAAGAAATATTTGTTCTTGTATGCCACGGAGCTTTTGAGGGTGTTTGTTACACATCAAAAATTGGCTGGTGCACTCCTTCTAGTTAGCCTCAGATTACCTAAATATGTCTTAATCTGGGAAAATGATTATGTTTATTTCTCCAATATGTCAACTGGTGCTTCATTTATTTCAAATGACCATTGTGAAATCTGTTAGAATAAAAATGGAATCACTAATGAATGGTAGGAAACCCTGACAAATAGAGCTGGGAAGGTCATGCAGATAACAAAAACCACTACGAAAACCACAACCTTGCACAAAGGCCATCACAACCTTACACACACACACACAATGCTTCTGCAAGGACATCTTCCCATTAAACCTTGAACTGGCATCACCCTTGTTATTCATCTTTGTAGTCAAGCATAATTATTTCAAAGCAATTATATAATCCTCCTCATTTTTTTTTCCTTTAAAAACTTTTGTCTTCCTTTACCTCCCTGAATATGCACATAGTTTACTATAGTTTATTTTGGCATAAGTATTTCCACTGAAATTCTCAGTCCCAAATAAACATCTTTTCTTTTAGAGAGTGTCTCTCTCTTATTAGACTGACACCATCTTCCTGTTCCCATTGCTTGCAATTTCCACCAAATAATAATTCAGCTGGGTTGGTAAACATCCCTTTTCACAAAAGTAAATTGCTCAGGGAGGATCTAGGGGGTTAAGTTACTGAACATATGATTCTGTTCAATCCATTTGCCCCCTCTGCCCTCCCCATGCTCCACCCCACACCTAGCTGCCCTGGAAGAAATGGGGCTTGATTTGGGGACAGTGGTGTGGCAGATAATGTTGGAGTTTTGTAAAGAAAGGTGGCCCTGGGTAGATGCACAAGCCTGTGCTATGAGGCAACACAGGGTTCTAGGGAAAAGGACCCAGAAAGGTAAGAGAGGGCCAAAACAACTGACCTAAAATTAACCCTGACCCCAGAAAAAGGGGAAGGAAACTCTCTTTATGAATCTTACTATGGTAAACTTTGCTCTCAAGAACAGTACTTTTGATGATGTAAACCAAAAAGTATCTGAGGCAGGTCTCCATCAATTTAGAAGTTTCTTTTGCCAAGGTGAAGGACATGACTGGAAGAAATAAACAGAATCACAGAAACATTATGTAGTCTGTGTCTTCCTCCAAAGATAATGTTGAGGGCTTCAATAATGCTGAGGGCTTCAATTTAAAGGGGAAAAGTGGGCTGGAATGAGAAAGGGCTGGAGGAAAAGTGGGCTGGAGGAGGGAGGGTATGATTATCCACATGTCACAAGAGAAAAGGAGGAGACAGAAGAATAGTTAATTATGTATTCATCTCCCAGGAGAGGCTACGATAAGATAAGGCAAACACAGAGTAGCTACCTGTGGAGATATTTAAGCTTTTACTGTACCTGTCTGCTTAGAAGCAAAAGGAAAGGCAGCTTCTTGCATGAACCAGCTTTCAGCGTATTTTTTTCCCTTGCATAGTGAATTTTATGTTCTGTTCACAATCACTGTACTAGTACACGTCTTTAGGTATTTCTTTAGGGTTTATGTAGGCATTTGGGGGGCATATATACCTAGGAATGAAGGTTCTCACATCTAAGGTATATATATACTCATTTTAGAAGATACTACCAAGGAATTTTCCAAAACTGCTTGTACCAATTTACTCCCATCAGCAAGGTATGGAAGTTCCAGTTCTTCTACATCCTCATCAACACTTGGTATTTTTCATCTTTTACATTTCAGCTATTTTCAGGCTAATTTTAAACACAAACTTTCGGAACATAATCTACTTCCATACTCAGGATTTAAAAATGATTCAAGTAGTGCCTATTAAATTCAGAAGGAAATGTAGTGCCAAATGTCCAAATATAAAAACACAAATTACAGTTGGTTTGGACACCCTGTATGTTTAAACAAACTGCTTACCCTCTCTGTGCCTCATTATCTCTATTTAGTAACCTAGTCTCCTGATCAGAGAAAAAGTTAACAAACCAATTTACAAAGAGAAAGGATTATTTTGAAAAATACCAACAGAATAAATATTTATTCACTACTTTGCAATTTCAGTATTACATTAATTTTTTGCATTTCTATTTTTTGTTTTTGCTGTTTAATCATTCTAGCCTCATTGCAGTAGATACAGGTATTTTTTATTCCCATCTAACAAGATCTGAGGTACAGTTAATTGGATGCTAGTCACATAATATTCTACCTATTTTTTTTTAAAGTAAAATCTCAGGAAAGTAGAAAAAAGTTGGAAATATTTTCTACTTTCTATTTCAAATATTTTATTTCAAATAATAATATAATCAGTAGTCACAAGCCAAGCCAGGGCTAATGAAGTTTAACATAAGGGAGATGAATGAAACTTAGAAAATAAATATTTAAAGATAAGTGTGTGTGTGTGTGTGTGTGTGTGTGTGTGTGTACCAACCAAGTAAATTACAAAGGTAGAATAAAACTAACCTGAAAATAAATTTAAAATTAACTCCAAAATGCCAAGAGTGCTCAAGTAATGTAAATCATTGACACATCTTAATCAGATAAGGGGTTCTGGATTTTGGCTTGGAGACCTAGGGACATGTTTCAGTGTAGTAGTCAACATGCAGTCAGCACCACAACCTGTCTGATACTGTTTGGCTGTGTCCCCACCCAAATTTCATCTTGAACTGTAGCTCCCATAATCCCCACGTGTCATGGGAGGGACCTGGTGGGAGGTAATTGAATCATGGGGGTGGCTACCCCATGCTGCTGTTCTTGTGATAGTGAGTGAGTTCTCACAAGATCTGATGGTTTTATAAGGGGCTTTTCCCCCTTTGCTCGGCACTTCTCTCTCCTGCTGCCATGTGAAGAAGGATGTGTTTGCTTCCCCTTCTGCCATAATTATAAGTTTCCTGAGGCTTCCTCAGCCATGCAGAACCATGAGCCACTTAAACCTCTTTCCTTTATAAATTACCCAGTCTCAGGCAGTTCTTTAAGGCAGTGGAGAATGGACTGATGCAGTAAATTGGTACTGAGATACCTTATAAGGTATCTGAAAATGTGGAAGCGACTTTGGAACTGGGTATCAGGCAGAGACTGGAACAGTTTGGAGGGCTCAGAAGAAGAGAGGACGATGTGGGAAAGTTTGGAACTTCTTAGAGACTTGGAGGGATCAGAAGACAGGAAGATGTTGGAAAGTTTGGAACTTCTTAGAGGTTTGTTGAATGGACATGACCAAAATGCTGATAATGATAAGGACAATGAAGTCCAGGTTGAGGTGGAAGTCCAGGTTCAGATGGAGATGAGGAACTTGTTAGGAACTGGAGCAAAGGTGATTCTTGTTATGCTTTAGCAAAGAGACTGGTGGCATTTTGCCCCTGCCCTAGAGCTCTGTGGAATGTTGAACTTGAGACAGATGATTTAGGGTATCTGGCAGAAGAAATTTCTATGCAGCAAAACATTCAAGAGGAAGCAGAGCAAAAAAGTTTAGAAAATTTGCAGCCTGATAATGCAATACTAAAAAAAAAACCATTTTTTGAAGAGAAATTCAAGCCAGCTGCAGAAATATTCATAAATAATGCATATATACAGCCACACGTATCTGAACAAGATGCCAAATGTTAATCATTAAGGCAATGGAGAAAATGTCTCTAGGCCATGTCAGAGGTCTTCACGGCCACCCCTCCCATCACAGGCAAAGAAGCCTAGCAGGGAAAAATGGTTTCCTGGGCTAGGCTCAGGGACCCCTGCTCTGTGCAGCCTCACGACATGGTACCCTACATCCCAGCTAATTCGGCTCTAGCTGTGACTAAAAGAGGTCATTGCTTCAGAGGGTGCAAGCATCAAGCCTTGGCAGCTTCCATGTGATGTTAAGTCTGTGGGTGCACAGAAGTCAAGAATTGAGGTTTGGGAACCTCCACCTAGATTTCAGAGGACATAAGGAAATGCCTGCATGTCCAAGCAGAAGTTTGCTGCAGGGGCAGAGCCCTCATGGAGAACCTCTGCTAGGGCAGTGTGGAAGGGAAATACGGGGCTGGAGCCCCCGCAGAGAGTCTGCACTGGGGCACTGCCTAGTGGAGCTGTGAGAAGAGGACCACCATCCTCCAGACCCCAGAATGGTAGATCCACCAACAGCTTGCACCATGTGCCTAGAAAAGCCAAGAAACTCAATGCCAGCCCATGAAAGCAGCCAGAAGGAGTCTGTACCCTGCAAAGCCACAGGGGTGGAACTGCCCAAGACCACAGGAGCCTATCTCTTGCATCAGCATGACCTGAATGTGAGACATGGAGTCAAAGGAGATCATTTTGGAACTTTAAGGTTTAATGACTGCCCTATTGGAATTCGAACTTGCATGGGACCTGCAGTTCCTTTGTTTTGGCCAATTTCTCCCATTTAGAATGGGTGTATGTACCCAATGCATGTACTCCCATTGTACATCTAGGAAACAACTAACTTGCTTTTAATTTTACAGGCTCATAGGTGGAAGGGACTTGCCTTGTCTCAGATTAGACTTTCGACTTGGTCTTTTGGGTTAATGCTGGAATGAGCTAAGAACTTGGGGGACTGTTGGAAAGGCATAATTGCGTTTTGAAATACGAGGGCATGAGATTTGGAAGGGGCCAGGAGTGGAATGATATGGTTTGGCAGTGTCCCCACCAAAATCTCATCTTATATTTTAGCTCCTATAATCCCCATGTGTCCTGGGACGGATCCGGTGGGATGTAATTGAATCATGGGGGCGGTTACCCCCATGCTGTTCTCATGATAGTGAGTGAGTTCTCACAAGATGTGATGGTTTTATAAGTGGCTTTTCTCCTTTGCTCGGCACTTCTCTCTTCTTCTGCCATGTTAAGAAGGACGTGTTTGCTTTCCCTTCTGCCATGATTGTAAATTTCCTGAGGCCTTCCCAGCCATGTGGAACTGTGAGTCAATTAAACCTCTTTCCTTTATAAATTACCCACTCTCAGGCAGTTCTTTATAGTAGTGTGAGAACGGACTAATACACTGCCACTGAAGCCACGTGTATCTGAATCACCAGTCAGGGCACTCCAGGGTCAGCAGTCCAACAGGACGTGCCCATCTCTACAGCTGCAGCTTCGGTGAGGGCACCCTGCACTAAGGAAAGTTGGTAACTTCAGGCAAGCCTTTTGAATCTATTTGCATTACATGGGTGCCTTCCAGGACCTTCTATGATCCCCTCATTGAAGATACTCTTTTCTCCTCTTTCTTCCATCAGCATCTATTTTCTCTCACCACATTCCTGTTTATTGGTTGTCAGGGTTTGCCATGAGAATAAATTTTTCCATCAACCAGTTCTTACTGTTTTTCTCCCTTCCCTCTTACTTCTACATCTTTCAAGCCAAATGTATTTTTGAAAAGATCCCTCTCTCTCCACCTCACCATTTCCCATCCAAATATGCAAACAGGGAGTTTTTGAGCAAGTATTCCACGCCCCTGCCCAATTCCCACACCACTGTACCCATTTCTAATTGCCCCTGGAGGCCCTAGCAGAGTCAAGAAGCAATTTGTTTGCTGCTGAGGGAAACAATCCAGAGGAAAGCTAGCTGCAGAGAACAATTCTGCTGAGAAAACCAGCACCACTCTTCTCTAGACAGAAGCCTTGTGGCTCTTCTGATGTCAACACTAAAATATGCTATCTGTGATTTTCAAACTACATACAGGATTGTGAGACTTGAGTTCCAGAGAATTGTCTCAAGGGCCACTGAGGGAGGCAGAGGGAAGATTTTAGGCCTTCATCAGACAGATTACCTCCATTTGTATCTATTTTATATAGTGAGAGTCTGTGCAACTCTTTTTTTGTGACACAAAGGGTTTCATCGAGAGAAAGAGGGAGGTGTGATGGAGAGAAGAAAGGTTTGAAAATTCCTGATCTAGACAAAGCCTAAGTCAACACTTCTGTAATTTGTTAGCTTCCCAGAAACTCCTAAGGGAAGACCTTTGATTTGGGAAAACTCACAGTGTTCATCCGGAGTCGTGACCTTCGTGAACGTAGCATTGGGGCCCTCGCCAGCACTAGTGAATGGAGTGACGAAAAACTCATAGAAGGATTCTGGCTTTAGGTTGTCCACAATCAATGCCTTTTCTTCTGGGTTGTCAATTGTGTATTTGCAACATTCTGAACCATCTGTGATTTTTAAATTTTTTTTTTTTTAAGGAAAAAAATATTGTATTAAAAGTGTGGCAAACATCTTGTGAGAGAGTTGGACACTAATACTCTTGTTAACTCAGCACCATCAATATGTTTAAACCAAACAAAAATCAAATCATAATTTCATCACCATAGGCACACCAGGTAAAATGTTCAGGAGATGGCACAAAAAGCAGAAAATCCACTGAACAAGGGGTACTAGTGATCCAGCCAAAGCATACAAATCTGCAAGAAACAGTAAGAGTTTGCAAGGGGCTTAAAAATAAATTGGAACAATGCTCAATAAAGTGAAAAAAAAGAGGAAAGTTTCATAAAGAGCAGGTTTTCTTAAGGAGCTGGTGGTGCTTCAGATGCTTCTAAAAATACCAGGTCATATTGTTTTTTAAGTAAGTTAAAATGCTGCCCCACCCCCATCATCTTGCTCACCCTACTAATTTGCTTAAGAACACCTTTACCGTATAAAGTCATGCAAGAAGGGAATTCAGCCTGGCCACAGTCTAAGATGGCAGCCATTATTTTCAATGATTTCAAATAATGAGATCTTGAAAGAATAAATAAACAAATCAAAAATAGATGTCACCTGAAAGAACTGCCTTTTGAAATCGTGGGTGGCACTGCCTCGCCTTGGATTTCAGATAGACATGGTACCCTTGTATAAAACCAGGTTGAGATTCAGTAGAGTAATCTTTCCAACTCAGAGTGAAGGAGTGGGATGTCAACATATCTACCAGCACGTGAGGGTTGTCTGAAGGAGCTAGGAAAAGAAGTTGGGATAAGAGAAAAGTCATGATTTGGAAACAGTCTCAGAATATTCATGTCAACTAATAGAAGAACCGTAGCCAGCTCCAGAGGTTGTAAGAGCTTATGCCGAGTTAAGGAGTTTTATCTGTTTCTCTAGAGGATTTGTGCCTTGACATAGTTTATGCGAGCTGTGAAGGAGTTGAGCAATCTTGTTCAAGTCTTGCTTTTCACAGATGAAGAATGGACACGCAGAGACTAAATAATTTGCACAAGCTCACATAGCCCCCCACCCCCCAAAAAAGAAAGAAACTAAAGTCTAAAAAAAAAAAAGAGACTTAATTCTGTTCTTAAATTCGAAACGGTGTTTGAAAAAAGACTCAACCACAGAACCTACTAAAGTGAGGAAGAAGGGAGGAAGTGAAAGTGGAAGGATTATGTTCAAAGAGGCAAGTGGGGCGATTTGATGAACTAGATCTAGTTCCCAGGTTGTGGCAGTGCCCAGTTATCCAAGTGTCACTGAAAAAACAATCCAAGAATGTTTACTTTGAAGGCTTTGCTGAGGCTGTTTTCCCACACACGCTTATGCACAGTTGGACTGTGCACACGAAGTCACACACCTCCTGCCCACTCTGAGCCAACTGTAAACTGTGGATCCACTCCTGCTAAAGGAAGAACCCCTGAGAACTGGTCTGATTTGTGTGAACAATTAAGCACCCACCTGAAGAAGGAGAATAAGCAACCCCATGGGAGGATCAAAAATCCCCTCCACTGCTAGTGGGACAGTGGTGACATTTCTAGGGGGTGATTTCACAACATGTATGTAAAGTCTTAAAAATTATGAAAGAAATGAAAAACATATTTTAAAAGTTGAAACCCTTTGATTCCAGCATCCTATCTTTAAGACATCATTTACAAACCATTGTTATGGATTTGGACAAAGATTAGCTAAAACAATGATTATTCACATAGGGTGTAAGAGACTGAACAAAGGAAGAAAGAGAGACTTAGCAATGAGAATGAAAATGTTTTATGTTTGTATGATTAAAAAATAATTTTAAAAACCCAATAGCCAGAATAAATGGGATATCAAAAAGCGGGTATGATGCCGACATCTTCCTAAACCCAAAGCTAGGAATCTATGAATTGTTCTGAACAAGTCTGCACATGGGGCACATGAAATGCTTTAAACTTACCAAGTTCCTGAGAGTATCCTGTTTTTTTCTCTAATAAACAAGCAATCCTTTTTGTAGATAACCCATAGATTCTGAAGTCATATCGAACTCCTGGCCTAAAAGCATCTAGGGAAGAAAAGTCAACAGATTTTTAATAACAGAATGACATTTCCTAATTCTGAAAAGAAAAATGATGAAAAGGCGTGGCACGGTGGCTCACACCTGTAATCCCAGCACTTTGAGAGGCTGAGGTAGGCATATCACTTGAGGCCAGGAGTTGGAGACCAGCCTGGCCAACATGGTGAAACCCTATCTCTACTAAAAACAGAAAAATTATTAGCCAGATGTAATGGCGGGCACCTGTAATCCCAGCTACTGGGGAGGCTGAGGCAGGAGAATCGCTTGAACTCAAGAGGCAGAGGTTGCAGTGAGCTGATATCAAGCCACTGCACTCCAGCCGGGGTAACAGAGCGACAGTCTGTCTTCCAACCCTTCCCCCTCCCCCCTACAAAAGAATGAAAAACAAACTTGTGTTCCCCTAATAATTGCCTTTCAGGAATTTTGCATTTTATCCCCACCATATTCCCTCCTTCCATGAAGCCTTGGAGTCCTCCATGCTGCAAACACCTGGCCCCACTGTCTTGTCTCCAGCAAAGCCTGCAGGGATTAGCCTCTGCAGTGTTCTTTGAAGCAAGAGCTCTCAAACATGCCTGTGTATCCATGTGCACACAACTGGGTGCAGAATCAGACCAGACACAGAAAACCATTCAAGCCCTTCTTTGACTCCAAATCCCCCTCTGGTTACTTGTCTTCCCTCTTCCCATTAAAGCCAATAGTCTTGAAAGCTTTGCTTCCACTTCCTCATTTCCCCATTACACTTATACCTCTGCAATCTCCTTCCAGAGCCCACCACACCACTGAAATTGGTGAAGCCTTGATCATCCTCTGAACAGGGACATTTCCCACACCCTTCCATGAGCCCAGCAGATGGCGCCACCCACCCCTCCAGCTCAAGCCACACAAATGGGCACTCTTGTGTCTGCTAAACTAGCAAATCTTCACATTACAAATCCAATGTGGGAGGTAAGAGAACAACTTCTACATGTTCTATTGAAACTGAAGGTTGATGATCGATTCTCATCAACTATATGTCCTAAACATCTTCCAAATCCATGCAATTCTCTGCTTTTGTAAAAGCTCTCTGGACAACTGTTACAACGTCCCTCTGCCATTCGAGACTATGCACTAATTTAGAGAAACAAGTTTATGAAAATCATGAAAATCAATTCCCATCTCATGTGCAGATATTCTCTGCAAAAGGAGATTTAAAGGTTGAGTTTTAGAACATATTCTTGTAACATCTGAACTCCTAACACCCATGCTGGATTTGTCGTTTCAAAATTATTAGCTGAGCACAGTCAAAGTCTGTGAAGTAGTCCAGAAATCCCACTTGAACTTGCTTGAAGGTGAATATAGCAATGCGATGATATGGAAGGTTCTTCTTACCTGTGCTAATGACTGTGCTTGTGGTATTGGGACCTACATTCTTCCACTGGAGCACATCCTGGGGATGGTCACACCAGTCCACAACATAGCCTATAACATCTCCAGGCTGGGGTTTCCAAGACAGAGAGAATCCACCCTCTGTGCCTGCAATTCTTTCTTCCTCAACCTCTTCTGTATATAAACAAATAGAGCAATGCTCCAGACTTAATTAACTGTAAATTGTTTTAAGTATGTAAGGTAGAAAGTGGATACATACATGCACGGTATCTAGTAGGTAACAGACCTCCACTTCAATAGTTACAGGTGCTTGGGTGGGGGATGTTTTCATGGGTGAGTTCCTGCCTCTTACTTCCCGGCAAACATTCACACCTGCCCTTCAGATGCCCATCATGTTGGCCTTCTGAAGTCCAACCAGACTTCAGCACCTAGGACAGGGGCCAGCAAACTACCACCAGGATGATTCCAGCCTCTGAGGGTTGTTTTCATATGACCCTTGAGCTAAGAATGGTTCTAAGACATTTTAAGAGTTGTAAAAACACAAATAAACCAAAAAAGAAGGCATATAATAAAATATGTAATGGAGACTATATGACCTGCAAAAATGTTTGCCATCTGCCCCTTTACCACAAAATTTGTTGATCCTTGATCTAGAATCTGGTATTGGGTACTGGATCTGCTTCAAAAATTACCTGTTGAATGAATAACTAATGCAGGTTAATTCTCCCACAGTAATATCAGTTGCTCCTAAACTAAATACTGCTTCTGAGATGTGTTACGGGTAGGAATTGAGTAGAAGACAAAAAAGAAGAAAATATTCAGGTATATAAAAAGTTGGGTTATATAAGGATATACACACAGTTTATGACTAATGCTGCCATCTCAATAGATTTTATATGTTAAAGCAGGTTTCCTGATGTCTGACAATTGGAAAAAGGGTAACATGGCCTCAGGGGACTACCAGTTCTACTGAGTTCCAACAGGGATATACCTTATCCTTGAGGCATGAGAATTTCTCCTCTTTCTACAGACTTACACTAAGAACTGGTTTATTGTTTGTCTGTAATTCACATTTAGCTGGGCCTCCTGTATTTTATCTGGCAATCCTAATTACAACTGAATAGTGGTGCGAAAACCACTGATTCACTTTTATAGGGCATCAAAATATCATCCAGCTGGGGGCACCCAAAGGAATGTGTAGCTCTAGGTATAAGGTAAAAGCCCATGAGGGCTTTACAGATCCCATCCACATGACTTCCCTGCTTTCCTCCATCAAGCAGGCAAATGCCCCACACATATTAACGCTTGACATTTTTCACTTGACTTATTAATACTTAGTAAAATTTAACTCCAAACCCAGGGTTGAAACTCTTAGAAAGCTGCTTCTTTAAATTGAAAATACATTTTGAGAGATAGAGGCAGATCAAAGAGTAGGGGAATCTTTTTGTCAGTCATTCGCACCCTAGTATGAATTAGCTTAACCTTATTGATTTTCTCATAGTACATGAGTGACTTTATACATGCTGGTGATGTAGAAACAAGGAGCACTTAAAGATAGCTAGCTGGAGCCTCACACCAGAAGGTCTAGGCATCTGAAGGCAGGGCATGGGGATGAAGGGTATGGTAGGAGACCCCAAAATATATAATTGCTCTCAGCAGTGTTGCTTTGAACTTGTCTCTGCCTTCCTCAGGAGAGGCCAGTACCAGCTCCCCAAGGCTGAATGAAATGCCCCCTTTTCCTGTTCGGATCCTAATGAAGTCAGAATATAACTTCTTTCTCTAATATAGTTCTTCAGAAAACAGAGGTTACACTAAACAACTCCTAAACCAACTCCTAGAGTTTTTCTTCTATGGCACAATATAATTTATTTTCCTCATGTGATACATACTGGATAGTTCTTTTGAAAACATAAAAATAAAACAACAACATCCTCTAATCCAACTCACTTAACCCAAATTTAAGCTGCACTTGAATAAATAAATATCATAGAACCTACCATAACATCATAAGCAGGGTCTGGAAATTTTAATAGCAGGAACCGAAGGGTGATATTATTACAAGGTTCATGAATGATCCTAGCGTGCCACTGCCCGACTGCATTATGTGTGCCCGTGTGTGTATCATCTCATAGTGTGTAACTGTGGGGTTGACTCTTTTTATGGCTCTCTAAGAAGGAAATTAATATCACTATTGATTTGGCATGTAGGGCAAGGGCATTCCACCTTGTTTGCTCTTTCATAGGCAAGAGATTAGCCAGTTATTATCTTTTATTCTACAAAGTTGGCAGAGCCCCTGGTGAAAGTTGATGCCAGTTCTGATGATCTCTGGAAATATTCATGGGCTCTTTCCAGGTGCAAAGACTGACAACACTTTTTACAAAATAGTAAATGCAATTCCTATTTCACAAGCCACAAAGATCATAAATAGTAACTCCAACTTTCAGTGGTAACTGTGGTTGGGGTTGCATTTACTTGAATAAAATTCAGATTATTTCCCAAGTATGTTGAAGAATCCCCTGGACAGAAATATCCTGAGCCATGGCTGAAGTCTCCCCACACTGAGGGGACTGTCCCACTGAAATATGTTGACACACCTGGCCCAAAAGTAAATGGCTATTTGGTGACTAGACATTTTGTCTTCCCAAGTTACTGTTTTCTCAATGTATCCATCACTACTTAATAACGTCATCAACATTTTCCTAGAGAATAAAAACAAAACAAAACGCAAAACAAACTCACTGTTTTCAGGGTCCGCAGAGATGACTATTATAGAAGCAGGAGAAGCGCCCACACTGTTGTTGGCTGTGACGCAGATTTGATAGGAACACTTGTCGAGGATTAGTTTTGTGCTGTTGGCTGGTGCCGGAATGGAACGGAGCTCTGACCTGGACGGTTTGTCTAGGTTTTCTACAACTACATTATAGAACAGGATCTTTCCATTGGCATGCAGTTTTGATAATGGCTGAAAAAAAAATATTGATAAACATTTTTAAATGGATTTTAATTGAAAGGAATTTGTACAACTCCTTTTTCATCTTTTCTGTCCCTCAACTCCTTTATATACGCACACCCACCAGAAAATTCAAACAGCTTAATAGAGAAAATAACTCTCTCAACCAAGTCTGAAATCAGACATTCAAATCTAACTGAAGGTGAGTAGAGAAGAGGATCATTTGGAGATAAAAGCCTCAAGAGCATTATGTGTCCCAAGAAGAGGGCTCAGATCAGAATCACAAGGAATAGACTCTTTCACCTGGTGGAAAAAAGAATGTGAGGGGTAGTCAAGGGCAGAAAAGCAATGAGAACAAACAGCACCACCCTGGGACCCTGCAGGAGGAGCCTGGGTACTGGTCTCATTCCACCTCCAGCTGTATTGTCCCCACGCAGCTGTACAGGGATGAGCTGCTCTCCATACCCAGAGTCCTCCTCCGGAAGGCTCAGTTTGCAGAGAAATTCTTGCTCACACAGTCTCAAGCCCACCTTCGGGGTCTGTTCCTCAGGCCTCCTCTCCCCTGGCATGTGTACCACCAGACCTGTGAGTGGGCTGGGAGTGGCTATCTGCTTGGGGTGTGGACAGAACCCAGACACGCAGACTGGCATGCCCACATGTCTGTGCACAGAGATTCTTGCAGAGTGTGCCAAACTAAAGGTGAAAAAAAAAAAAAGTGGGGTAGGTTGAGACCAGAGTCAACTCTCCCAGCATCACAATGTTTCGGTGTGAAATTGACGCATCACAGAGTTCAGAATACAAACCTGGCCTTCCAGGTTGTCATGAAGGTGTATTAGGCAAGAGAGAAGGATAAAATTTATTTTATATTACAATTTTTAAGCTTGATTTATAATATTAAAACATAAATAGTATGAATGTTTAAATATGTGTAACTTTTAACTATCATATGTCGTTGTTTACTGACATCTTTGCCCTGGGCCCTGCAAGAGTCAGGGCTGGCCTGAGTTGAAGTTGCGGAGAAGGTTCTACCAATCAGAACTGGCTGTCGGTTGCATGAGCTGTCAAAGGGGTGGAGTGGGATTCCTCTACTAGGTAAGAAATTCTATTGGATGAATGCGAAGATCCCTCCCAGTTGGGACACTGGACCAATCAACAGTTCTCCAGAGGAAGACACATTTGTTTCCACAAATGTGGCTTTTGGAAACAATCACGCTTTTGGAATCTGCACATCTTACCTTCCAGAATAAGGTCACAGTATGATTTCCTGGCTCTGAGTTCACACTTCTCCAGACATCAGGGGCCTCTGACGGAGCTGAAATTAACCAAAGAAAAGCCCTTGGGTCATAATATGTATGTAACGTAATACGCTCAACCTTTTTCTAGGTTGGTCAAGGACATGACAATTACCTGTCTAACCTGAGGCTTGCCTCTCCCCTTTTTGCTCTCTGTGACTTCTACCCACTGGTCCACAGCCACACTGCTCACTCCTCACTAGGTGCACATAGTACAGGGCTTTATGAAAAGGTCAGCTGCCTCTGAAAGCCTTTATAAACATCAAGCCATAGAACTACCAAAGAATTTTGGAATAATTCATCCATTAGACCAATTCCAGATGAGTTAGGTAAATTTCCCCTTTTCTGACTTTCTAGGCAGCAGACCTTTGCTACTTACTTGCCTCATTTGTGATGGACAGAGACACACTGATGGGGAGCCCGCTAGGGGCAGGAAGCGTTCTTTCTCACGTTCATGACACCCACGGCTGGTCCGCTCACTGGAATGCTGGTCTCCCTCCACTGGGAAGGCCTCATTCCACTCCTCCTCCCAGCACCCTGCCTGTGGCTGGGTCACCTGCTTGCTGTGGACACTTGAGGCACCTGCAGCACCCAGCATTTCTTCCATCGTGGCTCTCACCATGCTGTTTTAGAATAACGTGCTTCCTTGTCTCTCTGTCAATAAACCATAGGATCCCTGGGGCCAAGGGCTTTGAAACTCCAGCATCTGCCTCAGGGCCTGGCACTTTGTGAAACTTCTACAAACTGTTTGAATAAAAACCAAACTTCAAAGGAACTCAGAAAACAATCTGCTTCAATGTCCCAATCTTTTCTTGTCTCCATCCCTCACTCAGAAATCTTTGTAAACAGATTGACTGATTGATTTTGCATCTAAATCCGCATTTGCTCAATCAACTTATCATGAGGAAAGGTCTTTAAATCCAAGGCAACTCTGGGTACCTATGTATAAAACCATTTAGGGGATCTCTTTTACACATAATTATAGCTAATATTTACAGAGGGGCTACTAGATGCCAGCCAAGTTCCAAATGTTTCGCATATATTAACTCATTTAATCCTCATAACACTTCTATGGGGCAGGTATGATTATTTACCCCATTCTCCAGATAAGGAAACTAAGACCCAGAGAAGGTAAGTTAATTTCTTAAATCACTCAGGTGAAAGTAAAAGTGAAGCCAAGATTTGAACTCAAGGTAGTTAGGGTCTGGTCATTCCACTATTCACCTTTAGAAAATGGATGGTCAATTGAAGACTCAGCTTGCATGACAAGTTCAACAAAATTCTCTTTAAAAAAAAACTCAGCAATGGAAAAATGATGACATCAGTGCAATTGATTTTAAAATCTTAAAAAAGGAACACATTTTAATCATTGATTGATAAAAATATTATGAAAGTCCTATTAAGATGGATGAGTACATCTTTTAGTTTGTAAATTGTTTTGCTGGATTTATGTAATACTCTGTATTCCACACAGAATCAAATTTTCTACTGATACAATTTTGTCATGGTATGACATTCACAAGAATAGTACAACAAAAAGTAGTCAAAAGAGAATTTAAAACATTCACAAGCCACAAGAAATATCAGGCTTTAACTGCTGAAGATATAGATGACCCAATGATAGCACATCCATGGAGACAAACAAGAAAGGGACTCACAGGTATTGATGTCATTCTGCAACTGAGCCCTAACAGCATATATCATTTTTAAATCCAGACTTAAAAAACATCTTCATCTCTCTACTCAATCACATTTTGTGAATGTGCTGCTTCAGCTTTCTGAATTTGAAAATACAACTATAGCATGTCTCCTATGACTTTTATTTTTAATGTTTACTTTGAAACTTCCCTTTAATTCTTAAAGATAGCTTGAATATTTTAGCATAGCCCCTAATAAAAATAATTAAATTAAATTCAAGTATCTAATTAAGAGAGTTAATAGCAATGGCTACAAACCTAAAAAACTCTTGTGATAACAAAAATCAATGTAAATATAAGATGTGGTACAGAGTTGTTAGTTTAAAATCTAATGGTTTAATAGTCCAGATTCCATTTTAGAGTAATGATATAAAATCCAAATTACTTATTAGTAGGCTCCTTAACTTTATATGGATTATTTTTCTTCCAACTCTTCCAACTTTTCTTCCAACTCTCAGTTTGCCAAATCACAAATTTGATTTTAATCAGAGAAAAACATCCTTTTTGGAAGGTGCAAATCAGTATTTACTAAATGTTTACCAGTCTACTATCATTGATAGGGTTTACTACATTTCAGTATATAGCCCAGTGCTGTCAAAGTTTTGAGAAATTGTGATTTCATTAAATTACAGTTTGGTTATCAAAACATAACATCAAAGTCCGTCACCTGAGTGCTACTTTAACTTTCAGACTTCTTTGTGCATGCTATTATGTTCTTGAAGGTAATTTAGCATATTTCCATATAACTCATTCATGTGAAACCATAGTCAATACTTCATTATTCAGTAGTTAATAATCAAACTTCAGTGAATCATATCCCTCCCTATTACATTTTATTTTCCTTTGAAATACTTTTTAAAAACTTCCTAGAAACTTTTTATAATTTAAAGTTTTATTTTAGAGTCAGGGAGTACATGTGCATGTTTGTTACATGGATATATTGTGCAATGCTGAGGTTTGGAATACGAATGATCCCATCACCCAAACAGTGGGCATAGACCCCAACAGTTACTTTTTCAACCCTTGCCCCCTCCCTTCCTTCCCAGTCCCCAGTGTCTATTGTTTCTATCTTTATTTTCATGAATACCCAATATTTAGTTCCCACTTAAAAGTGAGAACATGCAGTATTTCGTTTTCTGTTCCTGCATTAATTCACTTAGGATAATGGCCTCCAGCTACATCCATGTTGCTGGGAGGAACATTATTTCATTATTTTTTATGGCTGTGTAGTATTCCATGGTGTATATGTACCATATTTTCTTTATCCAATCCACCATTGATGGGCACCTAGGTAGATGTCATGTCTTTGCTATGGTGAATAGTGCTGTGATGAACATATATGTGTTGGTAGAATGATTTATTTTCTTTTGGATATATACCCAGTAATGGGATTTTTGGGTGGAACAGTAGCTCTGTTTTGAGAAATCTCCAAACTGCTTTTTACGAAGGTTGAACTAATTTATATTCCCACCAACAGTGTATAAGTGTTCCCTTTTCCCTGCGGCTTCCCCAGCATCTGTTGCTTTTTGACTTTTTAATAATAGCCATTTTGACTGGTGTCCTCATTAGAAAAGGCAATAGGTGCACAGAGAAGCTCAAGAGAATACCTGTGAGCACAGACATAGAAGATGACCATCTATCAGCCAAAGAAAGTGGCCTCTGAGAAACAACTTCAGCCAACAACTTGATGTCAGATTTCTAACCTCCATAATTATGAGACACTACATTTCTCTTGTTAAAGTTCTTCTCTCTGTGGTACTGTGTTATTAAAGCCCTAGAAAACTGTTACAACCTATTAATACACATGGAATATATTCCCTGCAGCATGGTTGAAATGAAAACAGAGTTTTATTATGTCAGGCTCCACTTGCATTTGAGAGCTGAAGCACTGTGAAAAGTGGCCTCCCTTAAGAAATATTATGAAGACACGTGAAGAAGGCTCCTGCCCTGATGGGGCTACAGGGATGAGTTCTGTGAGATGACACATTGCAAGCAAATGCATACAGTAGCTTAAGCTTCCCCTTTTTTGTGTATCACCTCCTTTTGTGTAAAAACTTTCTTGTAAGAACATTGGCTATTAATACTTACAGAAGGTCTAGCAGGACAGTGGTGCTGACTGCTACAGAAGCTACCTGGGGTTGTTAAAGAATAAAAACAGTAACAACGTGCAAAGATTTTTAAAAATAGCCTTTCTGATTGGTGTAAGATGTTGTCTCATTGTGATTTTAATTTGCCTTTTTCTGATGATTGGTGATGTTGAGCATTTTTTCTTTTTTTTTTCCTTTTTTTTTTTTTTTTGGCTGCTCGTATGTCTTCAGAACTCTCCGTTCATGTCTTTTCTCCACTTTTTTTTTATTTTTAGATAGGGTCTGGCTCTGTCACCCAGGCTGGAGTGCAGTGGCGCGATCTCCGCTCACTGCAAGCACCGCCTCCCAGGTTCACGCCATTTTCCTGCCTCAACCTCCCAAGTAGCTGGGACTACAGGCGCCCGCCACCACGGCCAGCTAATTTTTTGTAGAGACGGGGTTTCTCCGTGTTAGGCAGGATGGTCTCGATCTCCTGACCTCGTGATCCACCCACCTCAGTCTCCTGAAGTGCTGGGGACCGCACCCAGCCCTTATGCCCTCTTTTTAATGGGGTTGTTTGCTTTTTGCTTGTTGAATTAAGTTCCTTATAGATTCTAGAAATTAGATGTTTGGGCCAGGCGCGGTGCCTCAAGCCTGTAATCCCAGCACTTTGGGAGGCCGAGACGGGCAGATCACTACGTCAGGAGATGGAGACCATCCTGGCTAACACGGTGAAACCCCATCTCTACTAAAAAATAAAAAAAAAAAAAAAAAAAAAACTAGCCGGGCGCAGTGGCGGGCGCCTGTAGTCCCAGTTACTGGGGAGGCTGAGCCAGGAGAATGGCGTAAACCCAGGAGGCGGAGCTTGCAGTGAGCTGAGATCCGGCCACTGCACTCCAGCCTGGGCAACAGAGCGAGACTCCCTCTCAAAAAAATAAAAATAAAAAGAAATTAGATGTTTGTTAGATGCATAGTTTACAAATAATTTCTCACATTCTGTAGGTTATTGCTTACTCTTTTGATAGCTTCTTTTGTGGTTCAGTAGCTCTTTAGTTTAATTAAGTCCCACATGTCAATTTTTGTTTTTGTTGCAATTTCTTTTGAAGACTTAGTCATAAATTATTTCCCAAGGCCAATGTCCAGAATGGTGTTTCCTAGGTTTTCTTCTAGGATTCCTATAGTTTGAGGTCTGACATTTAAATCTGCATTCATCTCAAGTTAATTTTTTGTACATAGTGAAAGGCAGAGGTCTAGTTTCATTCTTCTATATATAGCTAGCCAGCTATCCCAGCATCATCTATTGAATTAGGAGTCCTTTCCCCATTGATTATTTTTGTTGACTTTGTAGATCAGATGGCTGTAGGTGTGTAGTTTTGTTTCTGGGTTCTCTATTCTGCTGGATTGGTCTATGTGACTGTTTTTGTACCGGTACCATGATGTTTTGGTTACTGTAATCTTGTAGTATAGTTTGAAGTTGGGTACTGTGCTGCCTATTGCTTTGTCCTTTTTGCTTAGAAATGCTTTGGCTATACAGGCTCTTTTTTGTTTCCATATCAAGTTTTTGAATAGTTTTTTTCTATTTCTGTGAAAAATAACATTGATAGTTTCATAGAAATAGCATTGAATCAGTAGATTTCTTTGGGGAGTCTGGTCATTTTAATGATATTGATTCTTCCAATCTGTGAGCATGGAATATTTTTCTATTTCTTTGTGTCATCTATGATTTCTTTCAGCAGTGTTTTCTAGTTCTCCTTGTAAAGATCCTTCACCTCCTTGGTTAAATGTATTACTAGGTGTTTTTGTGTATGTGAGTATTAGAAGTGGGATTGCGTTCTTGACTTGGGTCTCAGCTTGAATCTTATTGGTGTATAGAAATACTACTGATTTTTATACATTGATCTTGTATCCTGAAACTTTGCTGAAGTTTTTTTTTTTTTCAATCAGATCTAGGAGCTTTTACGCAGAGACCAGGGGGTTTTCTAGGTATACAATCATATCACCTGCAAACAGAGATATTTTGACTTCTGACTTCCTCTTCTTCTATTTGGATGCCTTTTATTTCTTTCTCTTGCCTGATTGCTCTGGCTAGGACTTCCAGTATTATATTGAATAGGAGTGGTGAAAGTGGGCATCCTTGTCTTATTCCAGTTCTCAAAGGGAATGCTTCCAGCTTCTGCCCATTTAGTATGATGTTGGCTGTGGATTTGTCATAGATGGTTCTTATTTTGAGGTATGTTCCTTCAACATCTAGTTTGTTGGAGCTTTTAACATGAATGGATGTTGAATTTTATCGAAAGCTTTTTCTGCATATATTGAGATGATTGTGTGGCTTTTGTTTTTAGTTCGGTTTATGTGACGAATCACATTTAGTGATTTGTGTATGCTGACACAACCTCGAATTCCAGGGATAAAGCCTACTTGATTGAGGTGGATTAGCTTTTTGATGTGCTGCTGGATCTGGATTGCTAGTATTTTGTTGAGGATTTTTGCATCTGTGTTCATCAAGGATATTGACCTGAAGTTTTCTCTTTTTGTTGTGTCTCTACCAGGTTTTGGTGTCAGAATGATGCTGGCCTCATAGAATGAGTTAGGGAGGAGTCCCCCCTCCTCAGATTTTTTTGGAATGGTTTCTGTAGGAATGGTACCAGCTCTTTATACCTCTGATAGAATTCAGCTATGAATGCATGTGGTCCTGGGCTTTTTCTGGTTCCTAGGCTTTTTGTTACTGATTCAAATTCAGATCTCATTATTGGTCTGTCTAGGGATTCAATTTCTTCCTGGTTCAGTCTTGAGAGGCTGTATGTTTCCAGGCTGTATGTTTTCTAGTTTGTGTCCAAAAAGGTGTTCATAGTAATCTCTGAGAGTTTTTGTATTTCTATGGGGTCAAGTAGTAACGTCCTCTTTGATATTTCTGATTGTGTTTATTTGGATCTTCTCTCTTTATTCTTTATTAGTCTAGGTCGTGATCTATGAAACCTATTCTTAATAACTCCTGGATCATTGATCTTTTGTACAGTTTTTTGCATCTCAATTTCCTTCAGCTCAGCTCTAATTTTGGTTATTTCTTGTCTTCTGATAGATTTGGTGTTTGTTTGCTCTTGTTTCTCTAGTGCTTCAAGGTGTGATGTTGGATTGTTAATTTGAGATCTTTGTTGCCCAGGCTGGAGTGCAGTGATGCAATCTTGGCTCACTGCAACCTCCACCTCCTGGGTTCCAGCAATTCTCCTGCCTCAGCCTCCCAAGTGGCTGGGACTACAGGCACGTGCCACCACGTCTGGCTAATTTTTGTAGTTTTCAGTAGAGATGGGGTTTCACCATACTGGCCAAGCTGGTCTCAAACTCCTGACCGTGTGATCTGCCCGCCTTGGCCTCCCAAAGTGCTGGGATTACAGGCATGAGCCACTGCACCCAGCTGAAACTTTACTCTTAACATGGCTTTGCTGTGTCTCAGAGATCTTGGTATATTGTTGTCTTTCTTCTCATTAGTTTCAAAGAATTTCTTAATTTTTGCCTTAATTTCATTGTTTACCCAAAAGTCATTCAGGAGCAGGTTGTTTAATTTCCATGTAATCAGGTGGTTTTGAGTGATTTTCTTAGTACTCGTTTCTGTTTTTATTCTGCTGTTGCCTGAGAGTGTGTTTGGTATTATTTCAGGTTTTTTGAATTTGCTGAGGATTGTTTTATGTCTAATTGTGTGTTCAGTTTTAGAGTATATGCCATGTGCAGATGAGAATAATGTATATTTGTTTTGGGGTGCAGAGTTCTGTAAGCCCATTTGGTCAAGTGTCAAGTTGAGGTCCTTAATATCTTTGTTAGTTTTCTGCCTTGATAATCCATGTAATACTGTCAGCAAAATGTTGAAGTCTCCCACTATTATTATGTGGTTATCTAAGTCTCTTTGTAGATCTCTAAGAACTTACTTTATGAATCTGGGTGCTCCTGTGTTAGGTGCATATATACTTAGGATAGTTAAGTCTTCCTGTTGAATTGAACTCTTTACCATTATGTAATGCCCTTCTTTGCCTTTCTGATCATTATTGATATATTTGGATAGAAACTGGAATAGCAACCCTTGCTTTTTTCTGTTTTGTTTGGTTGGTACATTTTTCTGCATCCCTTTACTTTTTAGCCTATTGGTGTCACTGCATGTGATATACATCTCCTGTAGACAGCATACAGTTGGATCTTGCTTCTTTCTCCAACTTGCCACTCTGTGCCTTTTAATTGGGGCATGCAACCTGTGTACATTCAAGTTTAATACTGGTATGTGTGAATTTGATCCTGTCATTGTCTTGTTAGCTGGTTATTATGCAGATTTGATTGTGTGGTTGCTTTATACTGTCAATGGTCTATTACTTAAGTCTGTTTTTGTGGTGGTTGGTAATGAACTTCCTTTTTCATATTTAGCACTTCCTTAAGGATCTCTTCTAAGGCAGCTCTGATGGCAGTGAATTCCCTTAGCATTTGCTTGTCTGAAAAGGATCTTATTTCTCATTCACTTATGAAGCTTAGTTTGGCTAGGTATGAAATTCTTGGTTGGAATTTCTTTTAAGAATGCTCAATATAGGCCCCCAGTCTCTTGTGGCTTATAGCATTTCTGATGAAAGGTCCACTGTTAGCTTGATGGGGCTTCCCTTGTGGGTGACCTGCCCTGTCTCCCTAGCTGCCTTTAACATTTTTTCTTTCATTTCAACCTTGAAGAATCTGATGACTATGTCTTGGAGATAGGGTGTCTTTGGGATGGTCACCTTGTATAGTATCTCACAGGGGTTCTCTGCATTTCCTGAATTTGAATGTTGTCCTCCCCAGTGAGGCTGGGGAAATTTTTGTGAATAATATCCTCAAATATGTTTTCCAAGTTGCTTGCCTTCTCTCCCTCTCTTTCAAGAACACCAATGAGTGGTTGATTTGTTCTTTTTACATAATAATTTTTCTTTATTGTTTTTTCTTTATTTTTGTCTGACTGAATTTTATTGAAGAACTGGTCTTTGAGCTGAGACTCTTTCCTCAGCTTGCATTTGTATTATGAAATTCTTAAAATGAAGGATTCAGCTCTATCAGATCAGTTTGATTATTTCTTTAAATGGCCATTTTGTCTTTTATCTCCTGTATCACTTTGTTGTATTCCTTAGATTCCTTGGATTGGGTTTTGACTTTCTCTTGGATGTTGATGATCTTTGTTTCTACGCATATTCTGAATTCTAATTCTGTCATTTTGAACAGGTTAAGAACCATTGCTAGAATGCTAGTATGGTCTTTGGAGGTAAGAAGATACTCTGGCTTTTTGAGTTGCCAGAGTTCTTGCATTATTTCTTTCTCATCTGTGTGGGCTGATGCTCCTTTCATCTTTGAAGTTGCTGTCCTTTGGATGGGTTTTTGTTTTGTTTTATGTTTTATGTTCTTTGATGCCCTTGGGGGACATCTGATTTTGGTTCAAGGTGGGTTCAGTTGACTGGGTTCCCATGTGGAAGATTTTAAGGGGTCAAGGCTCAGCTTAGCACTCCTGGTCTGCATGCTCTAACTCTGCAGGACTGGTATCAGGCCCCCACCTTTGTTCTCTCGCCCCTCAAGGCTAGGAACCTGCTGCACTAGAGAGACTGAAGTATTCTCAGTCTGCTGGCCACAAAACTCTGGTGAGTGGTGCAGGCCAAAGCACTTCATCAGGGTAATGGCAGCAGGATCCATGCTCATCCACATGTGCCAGCAGCCAGGGAAGTGCAGTGGGTTGTACGTGCATCAGCTGGGGTAGGGTATCTCTGAGAGTAGGGCTGCAGGGTTCCTGCATGCAGTTGCCCTCGTGGTGGGATGCAGGCAGGGGCAGAAGTGCCAGTGACAGTGCTCGCACTGGTGCTGGCAGTCATGGGGGCAGGAGGCTACCAGTCTTTGTGCATGAGTCTGCACAGGCAGCAGTGGTACTGTAGGGGTGGGTAGAGTTCCCAGCATCCATGCATGCATTCACACCGACAGTTGTGCTGGCACTGGGAAGGCAGGGCTGTGGTTGTCTGTGTGCTGGTTTGCAGCAGCCACAGTGGCAGCACAGAGGTGGGGGCAGAGTTGCTGGTGTCTGTGTATGCATTTGTGCCAGTGATGGTGTTGGGGGCGGGGCGTGGGGCCGTGCACACATTCACACTGGTGGCAGTGTCAGCATGAGTGGGGGTGGGGTTGCTGGTGTCCATGCACTCTTTCACACCAGAAATGGCAGCACCAGGGGGAGGCAGGGCCACACGTTGCACTTATGCCAGCAGCAGCAGTGGGATATGTGCACACACGAGCCATTGGAGGAGAAGAGGCAAGGTCCACCCACACGTGTGCACTGGCAAAGTGGTGGTGGGGTGGCCATGGACAAATGCATGCTGGCAAGGTGGTGTTGGGGTGGCTGTGGTCAGGGGAGGCTGCAGGTGGGCTGATGCATGTCAGTAGGGGTTGCTCTGCTGGAGCTCTCCAATGGTCAAGTGCCATCAGCCAGCAAAGCAGCTATGATATGGTCCCCGAGGAAGCACCCTGGTTGGGCATCTGAGGCTGAAACTCCAGCTAGCGTGGCCAGGCTGGAGCCTCAGGAGAGGCCAGCAGACAGGGGACCACTCAGACTGGACTGGTCCCATCTCATGGGTAAGACCCTTCTCCTCTGTCTAGGTCTCATGGTCACCCTATGGCCAAAGTCTCCTAGAGGAGCACGGCAAGGCTTGGGGGATTTGTGTCCCTGGCCATGCTCGACTGCAGACATTTCTGCACCAAACCCTCTGGGCTCTGCGCAGGATGCAGCTCTATTCCTACTACCTCTCTAAGAAGCTCTTCCTGCCAGCCCAATTGTCTATGAGGGTTGTGGGGTTTCCTGCTGCCTGGATTCCAAACGTCCACAGCAGGGGCAGGCTGCCTGTTCAACCCCTTCCTCAGGAGTTCCTGGGGAGTCAAGAACGAGCATGGGTGCCTTGTAGCCCTGTGCAGGGTGTGCAGCTTCCTGACCCTTCAGCCCAGCATCTGCGTTCTCCCTGTGTCCACTCTTAATGTAGGGTTTTCTAGGTATGGAATCATATCGTCAGCAAAGAGAGACAGTTTGACTTCTTTTCCTTTTGGGATGTGTATCTCTTGCCCGATTCCTCTGGCTAGAACCTCCAACTTCTATTTCTTAAATATGATTTCTGCATACTAAAATGGTTTAAAAAAATTGGGCTGCTAAGTGTGAAAGTGTTAAATAGCAACTGTCATGAAATTAACAAAATTTAACAAAACTAAGGTGTTTCTAATATTAAAAAATAAATTTTCTATTTTTTTTAGTTTTTGGTTTGTGAGAGGACAAGTAATTTTTGATCTGATTCAGAACATGTCTTTGAAAGAAGAACTGTTTTGGAACATAACATAAAAATGTATCTCTCCATCTTATAAAAATTTAGTCTTTTTTGCCTAATAACTGACATTTAAGTTTTTTATTTTAGTTGCTGACTCAACACTTCATGCTTAAGTTAAAGGTGACCGTATGTTTTTAAATTTATTAAAGCAGATTTCAATTAGCTAAATAAGCCATTGGAGAAGCCAATATTAAATTTAAAACTTTATTGAAATACTCACGGACAATATCTAAGCTCAATGCAAAATCTTCAGCTGGCTTGTAAATTACTATTTATAACAAAAAAGTGCTACAATACAGTTAATAGCACTATATTTTACAAACAACATCGTTTGTACTATCATATCATTTAACTCAATGTCTGCTCACTATTATACTTACGCATGATTATAATACATATAAACATGGGAGTTTTCCAGCATTAAGCAAAGCGCGATCAGAAATAATAAAAAATTCCTATACGTTTACCTTCAGTAGATTCATATCATTTTCTTGTCATCATCAAAAGCAAAGTTAAGTGTTTTCAAGATGCTGGATTATTACTGTAATCTAAAAGAAACTCTATTCTTGTGCCATCTTCCCTTTTTACATAATTTTAGTTATGTTGGAATAAATTTAAAAAAAAAACAGAAAACGTAAAGCAAAATAATAAAAATTCTTTTCTAAAACACACTGAGGAAAATGCAACATTCCTCTCAGGAACAGGGCCTTCCAGAACAAAGATTATTGAGGACCCTGTACCCCTAGGAAAAACTACTGGAGTCTCAATGGGCTTGAGGATGGGCAGGCACCACCAGGGAAGTGGGGAGGCCTGCAGAACTTGACTAATGACCATCCTCATGTGTGGATTCTGATTAGCTGTGCCCACCACCCCCAAATTAGAGTTACTGCTTTAAAATGGTCCTCCCAGAATGAAACAGAAAAAGTTCTGCCAGCTGCCATACACAAATAAGAATAATAATAAAATACATATGTATAATCCTTCCTTTGGCAGTAAAAATAGCCAGGACTTGAATCAACAAGATCCGGAGGTTGTAATAACACCAAGAGAGAGAACACACAGAACTGAGCTCTGGGTAAGGGTGGAGCTCTGGTGTCAGGCTGCCTGGACATGAGTCGCAGCTCATCAGTGCCTGGCTGGGCCAGTCAAATTACTTAATCTTTCTGTGCACTGATATCCTCCGGCACAAAATGAGGATAATAAGATGCATGTCGTCAGGATGAAAAGAGAGGAGCACAGAGGGCCCTTCGAGCTATGTATGGCTCACAGTAAATGTTAACTCCTATGATTTTTTTTTTTTTTTTTTTGAGATGGAGTCTTGCTCTATCGCCTAGGCTGTAGTGCAGTGGCACGATCTCGGCTCACTGCAACCTCTGCCTCCCAGGTTCAAGCGATCTCCTGCCTCAGTCTCCTGAGTAGCTGGGATTAGAGGCACGTGCCACCACATCTCACTAATTTTTGTATTTTTAGTAGAGATGGGGTTCACCATGTTGGTCAGGCTGATCTTGAACTCCTGACTACGTACGTGATCTGCCCTCCTCGGCCTCCCAAAGTGCTGGGATTACAAGTGTGAGCCACCACACCCGGCCAACTCCTATGATTATTATGATGTCTGTACTGTCCAGTAACTTTGCAATCGGGAAAATCTCCTCAGTTATGGGTACAAGTCGCCTCATCTGTAAAATGGGCAACAGTTATCTTTTATGACATTGAGTTGGTGGGAGATGGAAGCAGGATTGGGCCACTGAATCTCCTGAGGCCCATTTGAGTTCTGAGACATAGTTATTTAGCAGAAAAATTTTGCAATCAACACTGAGGAAACCCTGCCACAGAGCATGCTGGAGAGGGCACACGGTGTGCCATCACTGGGACAAATGACTCATAAATAACCATTAAGGTTCCAAATGTCATTAAATTTCAAATGTGGCCTGAAGTTGTTTAGGATGAGACCAATGCTTTCCTTGTCATTAACACTTCCATTTGTTCCCAGTCCTGAATTAAAGGTGTATATTAATTTATATAGCTCCAGATCTACTGTGAAGGTTTAGAAATCATTTTGGAAAAATGAAAGGTAAGAGAGAAGATAGGCAGTATAAACAATACTATTGTCAACTGTCTGAGGTGGATGGCTTCCCACTCACTTCTCATTAGGCATCTAATCTAATTTTTTAAATGCTGCTCCACCTATGTTTAAATACTTTTTTCTTTGTTTTTGGTACAACCAAAATCTCTCAGGGAAACCAGCCTAACTCCTAAGACCTGCTTCTTTGGGTTAAATGCCAGAGGCCTGAACATACCAGCTTCAAGTGTGGTGAAGTTCTGACCACTCCATTCAGTCCATTTCCAGAAGTGGCTGGCATCAGCACAGCGTACTCGGGCCATATACTCTGTGGCAGGTTCCAGTTCACTTAAGAAGTACTCACCGTTCACGTTGACAGAAACATCGTACTGCTTGATCAAAAAAGAGAAGAAAGGAAAAAGGAGAAAAGAACAAGACAGAAGCATCGGTGAGTATATCTCAATTACAAAGGCGAACCAGGACACAGCAAATCCTGACCTGGAGGTCAGGATCGGTTCTTCTTTGGGGGGAAAAAAATTCTCCAAGGCCCATTTCCTAACCATAAAAGTCTACGATTAATTTCATGGACCTTTCCAAACAGATGACCCACACCATTTGAACCTACATAGAAATAAGAGTTTAAAGTGATTTTATTCATCAGTGTCTCTATTCAGGACAAAAAGGAATTTTTGAAAGTAGAAAATTAAGCAGGGTTCTTACTTGCATCATTTTTCCTTCACCATGGAGTTCAATCTGACACAAATATGTGAAATTATTCCTCATGGAGTGCACCTTCCAGGTCATGATGGCGTTTGTGGCATTTACATTTTCAAAGTTGACACTAAAAGGATTCATTAAATAAACTGTCAAAAAAAGAAAAAGAAACAAAGAAAAAAATTCAAGCATAGATCCAAAAAGACATTGGCAATAGTTTATTTCTTCATTCATTTGTTCAACAAGTATTTTTTTGTTCACTTTTGAGAACATGACAAACAAGAACTTACAGAGAAGCTAGAATGAACCAACTACAGCCTTTCTCTCTCAGCGATTCTACCACACACATTGAACAAAATACAAAAAAGAAACTACTTGAGGACTCTTAAAATTAAACACAAGTAGGCAAACTGGGAAGGGGAGTCAAAACTTGGAGAAGGTGGCCCACAGGGGAGAATTGTAACAGAACTCAGAGTCTAACCAAAATAACATTAACAATGTCAGGGATATAATCCAAAATATGTAGAATGTGCTAGGAATGCAACATCTTTAGATGAGAGGGGGACTGGCCAGAACAGCCCAGGCTCTGTTCCAGTCCTCCCTAGAAACAGGATGTCCTTTAACACTTTAGTGCAGCGAGTCATGTGTTGTCAGGATATAAAATCCAGGATGGATGCTTCTGAGGTCTCTCAGCTATGGTGAAGAACAAGTGAAGAACTCAGAGATAAGATTCTGTTTGCCCTGGGCAGCTCTCCGCAACCTTGTGGACCAGCAGCAATACATCCCAGGCTTGTGTTGTCCCTTGCTGCCCGTCTGATGGTAATAAGTCCACTTCATGTAGCTTGTTGTGTATGAGTGTATTCTGTCAAACTGGATTCGGATCGTTGACAACCAGTGTACAGAGAGCACCTGCTTCACAAAACTGGCACAGCAAGCAGGATTCAATTTGACAGAACAATGGCTCATTGGTGAAGTAGAAGGGGCAATACCCTATCTCATACCTGGCACGGCGGAGACATCAGACCAGCTAGATGTTTTATGAGGAAGAAGCAGTGATAAGAGAGACACAGGCCACACATACACCCCGAGAATGTGGGTGAGGTGGCTGCATGGATTGTGGCAGAGGAAAGCAGCATGGAAACAGGGGAGCTTAGTGCACATATGTGATTGCTCCTTCCTGGGTATTTAGATGCATCTGAAGGCATCTGAGAGGGAATTAAAAAGAGGTCCTCTGATGGTCCTTGAGACATCTGAGAGGGAACCAGCATGTACAATGCAGGCTTTCACAGAGAAGGAGACTCAAGATCCGAAGGACACACATAGACATAAGCAGTAAGCTCTCAAGCAACCTGGTTGGTGTGTTTGTTGGATAAAGGGACACTGCGGACCCAAATGGTGCAGTTGGGGTTGCGGCCAAAGTCTCTAGGTGCCTACCGAAGGCCACTGGCCTAATACTCTTGTTAAGAGAAAAGAGAAAAAGAAGAAAATTTAGACTTTTCTGGGGTTCTTGGATCCTGGAGCCCACATGACAATATTTCCTTGTTCTTTTAGGTGAAAAATTAAACTGGCAACATTGGGAGGTTTTCGGACAAACATAGTGACCCCCAAGATGCTTATCTGGTTATGGGCAGGGCCCGTTGGGCCACTTCAGGTGCCAGTAACTATGGTTCCTACCACTCAGTGCATCACAGGCATTGGCATTTTGGCTGCTTGGGGCACAGAAGGCCACCTCCATCTGAAGGGGTATGTTCCCCCAACACAGCTAAGAATTTGAGCCATAACAGTGGGGCATATCCACTTCTGCCTGCCACCTAAGCTCCCCAAGTTCCAACGGCTTATTCAACAAAAGTACTACTATTATACACACTGAGTGGAGAATAGGACAGTACTTGTTAATTGAGTTAACCCGCAAAAGCCACAACCATGCACAAAAGTCAACACAACCTTACACACAAAAAGTACTTCTACAAGGACATCTGTCCAGCAACTGGATTATATGTTATATATGTTATAAACCACCCTCTCACAATATAACAGCCCAGTTTGGCTGGTCACAAAAGGCTCCCCAGGGCATGGAGACTAACCATGGACTATCACAGGCTAAATGCCAAGGCCACTTAAGCTGAACACCAAAGAAGAATCCCTGATACAGCCAAACAAAAGTGTTGCCCCTTGTGGCATCCTCTAATAAAAATGAGACCCAGCAGCTGGTAGGTCTCTTTGAGTACTGGAGACCACATATACCCAACCTGAGTGTCCTTTTGCTCTCCTTAGTCAAGGTGACCGGCAAACCCACCAATTTTAAATGAAGTTCTTTGCAACAACAGGCCTTGGAAGCCCTTCAGCAAGTTGTGGTCCAGGCACTGCTTTTAGAACCCTTAATCCCTGTTAGCTCAATAAAATTACAGATGTCCAAAACCTCCATGCATGCTGATTGGAGTCTCTGGAAAGAAAAAACCACCACCGGGATGTACCAGCCTCTCACATTTTGGATACAAAAGTTGCTTGAAGCAGCCCCCAGATACACCCCTTTTAAACAGCAACTCTTTGCTTGCTACTAGGCACTAGTCTCTGGACACTGAGCATCTTATGGCCAGAGCACCACACATGACACTACAACATGAAATGCCCATTCTTACTTGGGTTCATGCAAACTCCACCAATCAAATTAGACAGGCTCAACAGAGCTCAATTATTAAATGAAACTGGCACATTTAACATCACGTCCACCCAGGCCCCACGGGACCAGTAGGTTCCATGAACAAAGGGCTAGCTAACGAAAAGTGACCAAGTAACCTGTTGAGGATGTTTTGGCTCCTCCTATGGATTAAAAAATATGCCTACCAATGGTCTGGCATGGTTTACTAACAGTTCTGCCAAACTAAAAGCAGATGGGTTTCATTGGGCTGCCACCACCATCTGGCCAATAGATAGCCAACTTTTGACAGAGACTGGACATGGACATTCTATCCAACAGGCCAAATTACATGCAGTGGCAATGGCCATGCCAGCCACCTTTCTCACCGTATCTTGCTGTATTTTCACAGACTCATGGGCCATTGCCAATAGCCTAGCCACGTTGTCAGAAGAAAAACAACTGAGTGACTGGACTGATTAAGGAATCCCCTGTGTGGGACAAGAATTATGGCAAGAGCTTGCAACATAAAAGTTGTCAGAATCAAAATGGGGTCATTTATGTTAAAAAACAAAATCCTGAAAAATGAAGCCAGGTAAGGTCACACAGGAAGGGCTCTCTTACACCAATACCTGAAAACAAAACTACCCTGAAACAACCTGTAAAAGCCACAACCATGCACAAAGGTCAACACAACCTTATACAAAAAAATACTTCTACAAGGATATCTGTCCAGCAACAGGATTATCCAACCTCACACTGACACCACCCTTGTTATTGATCCTTGTAGTCAAAAATAATTATCTGAAAACATTAAGTAATCCTTCTCATTTTTTCTTTAAAAACCTTTGTCTCTGTTTACCTTCCTGAGTGTACACATAGTCTTCTATGGCACATGTATTCCCATTGCAATGCCTATTCCTAAATAAATATAATTTTCTTTTAGAGTCTCCCTCTCTGTTATTTAGATTGGCATACTGGTATCTCAGAAGCAAGACTAAGATGGCTAAAGAAAAGGCTCCATCGATTGTCCCACCTGCGGGATCACCAGATTTAACAATTACATGAAAAAAGCACTTTCATAAGACTGAAAAATCAAGTAGGCACTCACAGTACCTGGCTTCAACATCGTATCACTGGAAGAGGCACTGAAAAGGTGAAGAAAGATAATTCTTAAATCACTGATGCCACCCCTCCCCTATTCCCTGGCAGCAGCCCTGTGTCATGGACAGAACCTCTGTGCACTTAGGACAGGGAGAGCTCAGTGATTGAGAGACTTTGCATGGAATTTGGTGCTGTCCAGTCACTGGCAAAGCAAGCAAAACTGGGTTGAACTCAGCTGATGTCCGCCTACAGAGGGAGCATTCAGATGAGCCCTAGCCAGACAGGCATCACCCATCCCAGCAGTCAGAACCCAGGGGTTCTGTCAAGGCTCACCACTGTAGGCTAAAGTGCTCTGAGGCCCTAAATAAACTAGAAAGTCAGTCTAGGCAACAAGAACTGCAATTCTTAGGTGAATCATAGTGTTGAGCCAGGCTTAGAGCAAGCAGACTTCGGGGAAAGATGACCTACTGAGACACTAGCTGGGAAGGCTAAGGGAGTGTTTGTGCCACCCCTGCTCCAACCCCAGGCAGCACAGCTCGTGGCTCCAAAAGAAACCCTTTCTTTCCACATGAGGAGAGGAGAGGGAGGAGTCAAGAGGACTTCGTCTTGCATCTCGGATACCAGCTCATCCAAAGTAGGACAGGGCACCAGTCAGAGTCATGAGGCCCCCACTCCAGGCCCTATCTCTCAGATGACATTTCTGAAGACACACCCTGGGCCAGAAGAGAACCTGTTGCCTTGAAGGGAAGTACCCCATCCAAGCAGGACCCATAACCTGCTGACTAAAGAGCCCTTGGGCGCTGAATAACCAGGAGCAATACCCAGGTAGTACACCATGGGCCTTGGGTGAAACTGAGACTTGCTGGGTTCAGGTGAGACCCACTATCATGCCTACAGTGAGAGACACCCTCTGCCTGAGAAAAGTAAAAGGGATTTTGTCTTGCACCTGAGGTACCAATTGGACACAGGGGAGTAGAACACCAAGTGGGCTCTTGGGGTCTCTGATTCCAGGCCTTGACTCTTGGCTGGCATTTCTGGATCTGACCTGGTGCACAGAGGAGCCCACTGCCCTAAAAGGCGAATCTCAGACCTGGCAGCATTCACCACAAGCTGACTAAAGAGTCCTTGGGCCTTAGGCCAGGCGCGGTGGCTCACGCCTATAATCCCAGCACTTTGGGAGGCCAAGGGGGTAGATAATGAGGTTGGGAGTTCAAGACCAGCCTGGCCAACATGGTAAAAGCCCGTCTCTACTAGAAATACAAAAATTAGCCAGGCATGGTGGCAGGTGCCTGCAATTCCAGCTATCCAGGAGGCTGAGGCAGAGAACTGCTTGAACCTGGGAGGCAGAGGTTGCAGTGAGCCGAAATCACACCACTGCACTCCAGCCTGGGACACAGAGCGAGTGAGAATCCGTCTCCAAAAAAAAAAAAAAAAAAAAAAAATTACATAAATAGAAACAAGAAAAAGTTAAAAAGTAGAGAGACAAAGTTAAAGAGTATAGTTTTTATTAGTTTTCTTTTTGCCTGTTTGTTTAATGTAAGCAGTATTATGTTATCAGCTTAAAATAATGAGTTATAAGGTAGTATTTGCAAGCCTCATGGTAACCTCAAATTTAAAAAAATATATATGTATAATGAATATGTAACAAGGAAAAAGCAGAAAATTAAATTATACCATCAGAGAAAATCACCTGCACTAAAAGAAAGACATGAAGAAAAGAAAGAAGAAAGAGAAGAACAGAAAACAACCAGAAAACAAATTTAAAAATGGCCAGAGTAAGACCTTACTTATCAATAATATTGAATGTAAATGGACTAAACTTTCCAATCAAAAGACAGAGAGTGGCTGAATGGATTTAAAAACAAAAGACCCAATGATCTGTTGCCTATGAGAAACACACTTAACCTATAAAGGCATGTATAGACTGAAGATAAAGGGATAGAAAAAGATATTCCATGGCAATGGAAACCAAAAAGAAACAGGAGTATCTTTACTTATGCAAGACAAAATAGATTTCAAGACAAAACCTACAAGGAGACACAAAGTAGGTCATTATGTAATGATAAAGGGGTCAATTCAGCAAGAGGATATGACGATTAGAAATATATATACAACCAACACTGGAGCAGCCAGATATACAGAGAAATATCAGAGCTACAGAGAACGATAGACCCTAATACAACAGCTGCAGACTTTAACACCCCATTTTCAGCATTAGACTGATCTTCCAGACAGAAAATCAACAAAGAAATATCTGATTTAATCTTCACTATAGAACAAATGGGCCTAATAGATATTTACAGAAATATTTTGTACAACGGCGAGAGAATACACATTCTTCTCCTCAGCACATTGATCACTCTCAAGGACAGATTATATGTTAGGTCATAAAACAAGTCTCAAACAGTTTTAAAAATTGAAATAATAGCAAGCATCTTCTCTGATCATAATGGAATAAAACTAGAAATCAATAACAAGAGGAATTTTGGAAACTATAAACTACATAGAAATTAAACAATACACTCCCAAATCAAGAAATTAAGAAGGAAACTGAAAACATTCTTGAAACAAATGATAATAGAAACACAATGCACCAAAACCCATAGGATGCAGCAAAAACAGTACCAAGAAGGAAGTTTATAGCTATAAGTGCCCACATCAAAACAGAAGAAAAACTTCAAATACACAACCTAATACAGAACTAGAAAAGCAAGAGCAAACCAAACCTAAAGTTAGTAGAATAAATAACAAAGATCAGAGATGAAATAAATGAAATTGAAATGAGGAAAACAATACAAAAGACCAACAAAAGTGGGTTCTTTGAAAAGATAAACAAAATTGATAAACCATTAGCCAGACCAAGAAAAAAAAAAAGAGAGAAGACCCAAATAAATAAAATCAGAGATAAGAAGGGAGATATCACAACTGATATTGCAGAAATTCAAAAGATCATTAGAGGCTATTATGAGCAACTATATGGCAATAAATTGGAAAATCTAGAAGAAACATAAAAATTCCTAGACACATAAATCTAACAATATTGAACCGTGAAGAAATCCAAAACCTGAACAGATTCAATAACAAGTAACAAATTTGAACTTGTAATAAAAAGTCTCTCGCAAAGAAAAGCCTGGGACCCAGTGGCTTTACCGCTAAACTCTACCAAACATTTAAAGAAGAACTAATACCAATTCTACTCAAACTACTCTGAAAAACAGAGGAGGAGGGAATATTTCCAAAATCATTCTACTAGGCCAGTATTACCCTGACACCAAAACCAGAGACAGATAAAGAGATGAAAACTACAGGCCAATATCACTCATGAATATTGATACAAAAATCCTCAACAAAATACTCCCAAACCAAATTCAACTACATGCCAAAAAGATTACTCATCAAGACCAAGTAGGATTTACCCCAGGGATGCAAACATATGCAAATCAATAAATGCGTTACATCATATCAACAGAATGAAGGACAAAAACCATATGATCCGTCTCTGAGCAGCCATTGAAGGAGAAGGAACTGCAGGGGTGTGTGTGTATGTGTGTGTATGTATGTGCGCACATGCGTGCATGTGTGTGCATGCACTAGTGTGTCAACAAGGAGGTGGGGGCAGCTGAGTTAGAGTCCCAACTCTTGGACTCCATTTGCTACTCTCTTCTTTCTCCCCCACACCTATCTGGTGGTAGTGGGCGTTTATATTTGCGTTCCTTTTCATTCATTTCTAAATCTCTTAAAAGTTTTGGGTTGGGGGTATTGGGAAAGGCAGGAAAGGGAAAAGAAGGAGAGTAGTAGCTGAAGAGGAAGAGGAGGACATGGAGATGAAGAAGATTAGCCTGGAGTTAGGGAACAGAGACCCAGAGGAAGTGACAGAGTTAGTCCTTGATAACTGCCTGTGTGTCAATGGGGAAATTGAAGGTCTGAAAGATAACTTTTAAAGAATTAGACTGAGTATGGCTAATGTGGAACTAAGTTCACTGGCCCAGCTTCCCAGCTTAAATAAACTTCGAAAATGGGAGCTTAGTGAAAATATAATTTCTGGAGGCTTGGAAGTCCTGGCAGAGAAATGTCCACATCTTACCTACCTCAATCTGAGTGGAAACAAAATAAAAGATCTCAGTACAGTAGAAGCTCTGCAAAATCTTAAAAACTTGAAAAGTCTTGACCTGTTTAACTGTGAGATCACAAACCTGGAAGATTATAAAGTATTTTTGAACTGCTGCAGCAAATCACATATTAGATGGATTTGATCAGGAGGATAATGAAGCACCGGACTCTGAAGAGGAGGATGACGAGGATGGAGATGAAGATGATGAAGAGGAAGAGGAAAATGAAGCTGGTCCACTGGAAGGATATGAGGAAGAGGAGGAGGAAGAGGAAGAGAAGGATGAAGATGAGGATGAGGATGAAGACGAAGATGAAGCAGGTTCAGAGTTGGGAGACGGAGAAGAGGAAGTGGGCCTCTAATACTTAATGAAAGAAGAAATTCAGGATGAAGATGATGATGATGACTATGTTGAAGAAGGGGAAGAAGAGGAAGAAAAAGGTCTTTGAGGGGAGAAGAGGAAATGAGATGCTGAGGATGATGGAAAGGAAGAAGATGACTAGATCATTCTAAGACCAGATTCTCTAATGTTTCTGCATGTGCAATAAAGTGATCACATCTTTGTTTCTTCATGTACAATAGCTATCCCTACTGAAGATAATGTGTAACTTTTTATAGGAAAAGTGTGGTTTTACTATTTTTGCCTTATCATTCCAAATAAGAACTAGTCTGTTAATGATCATATTGTATGTAGAGAAGAATTTTCATTGACTCCCATTGTGGAATTCCCTAGCAATTTATTTAGACTTAATTTTCTAAATTCAAGCTTACTGTATTAGTCATTTTTAGCCCATAATTAAAACATGATCACTTAAAAAAAAAGATCATTTCAATTGATGCTAAAAAAGCATTTGATGAAATTCAACATCCCTTTCATGATAAAAGTACTAAAATAACTGGGTATAGAAGGAACATATGTCAACACAATAAAAGTCATATATGATAGACCCATAGCTAGTATCATACTGAATGGGGAAAAACTGAAATCCTATCCTCAAAGATTGGGAACAGGACAAAGATGTCCACTTTCCCCACTGTTATTTGACATAGTACTAGAAGTCTTTGCTAGAGCAATCAGCCAAGATAAAGAAGGGAAGGGCATCCAAATTGGAAAGGAAGAAGTCAAATTTTCCTTGTTTGCAGATGATATTATCTTATATTTGTTAAAACTTAAAGACTTCACCAATAAACTATTAGAACTGATAAACAAATTCAGTAAAGTTGCAGGATACAGAATCAATATACAAATATCAGTAGCATTCCTATATGCCAACAGCAAAAAATCTGAAAAAGAAATCAAGAAAGTAATCCCATTTACAATAGCTACAAATGAAATTAAATACCTAGGAATTAACTAAACCAAAGCAGTGAAGTATCTCTACAATGAAAACTACAAAATATTGATGAAAGACATTGAAGGAGACTCAAAAAAGGAAACATATTCTATGTTCATGGATTGGAAGAATCAATATTGTTAAAATATCCATTCTACTCAAAGCAATCTACATAGTTACTGCAATCCATATCAAAATACCAAAGATATTCCTTACAAAAATAGAAAAAACAATCCTAAAATTTATATGGAACCACAAAAGACCTAGAATTGCCAAAGCTATCCTAAATAAAAAGAACTAAACTGCAGGAATCACATTAGCTGACTACAAATTATACTATAGAGCTATAGTAACCAAAACAGTATGGTAATGGCATAAAAACAGATACATAGACCAGTAGAACAGACTAGAGAACCCCAAATAAATCCATACATCTATAGTAACCTCATTTTTTACAAAGGTGGCAAAACACATACATTGGGGAGAGGACAGTCTCTTCAACAAATAGTGCTGGGAATATCCATATGCAGAAAAATCAAACTAGACATCTATTTCTAACCACATACAAAAATCAAATCAAAATGGGTTAAAGACTTAAGTTTAACACCTTAAACTATGAAACTACTACAAGAAAACATTGGGGAAACTCTCTAAGACACTGGAATAATTTATGCAAGTAAAATCCATTGAGTAATACCCAACAACCACAGGCAACCAAAGCAAAAATGGACAAATAGAATCTCATCAAGTTAAAAAGCTTCTGCACAACAAAGGAAACAATCAACCAAGTGAAGAGACAAACCACAGAATGGAAATAAATTTTTTCCAAACTCTCCATCTGATAAGGGATTAAGTAACTAGAATACATAAGAAGCTCAAACAACTCTATAGGAAAAAAAAAAAGAAACTAATAATCTGATTTTAAAATGGTCAAAAGATCTGAATAGACATTCCTCAAAAGGAGAAATACAATTTGCAAACAGGCATATGAAAAAGTGCTCAACATCACGGATCATCAGAGAAATACAAATCAAAACTACAATCTAGCTAGGTCTATCAATCCTGTTTATCCTTTCAAAAAACCAGTGTTTGGTTTCATTGAGCCTTTGTATGGGTTTTGGGGTCTCAGTTTCATTCAGCTCTGCTCAATTTTAGTTATTCATTTTCTTCTCTAGCTTTGGGGTCAGTTTGTTCTTGTTTTTCTAGTTTCTCTAGGTGTTATATGAGATCGTTAAGTTGAGATCTTTCTAACTTCTTGATGCAAGCATTTAGCATTATAAACTTTATTCTTTACAGTGCTTTTGCTGCATCACAGAGATTTTGGTATGTTATGTCTCTGTTTTTGTTTATTTCCAAAAATTTTTTTATTTCTTCCTTCGTTTTGTTGTTTACCCAAAAGTTTTGATTTTTTTGCATTTATTGAGACTTGATTTATGGCCGAGCATCTGGCTAATCTTGGAGTATGTTCTGTGTGCAGATGAGAAGATGTATATTCTGTGGTTGATGGGTGTTCTGTAGATGTCTATTAAGCCCAATTTGTACAGTGTTGAATGTAAGTCCAGAATTTGTTAGTTTTATCCCTCAATGATCTAACGCTGTCAGTGTGGTGTTGAAATCCCCCCACTATTTTTGTGTGGTTGTGTGGTTATTATCTAAGTCTCTTTGTAGGTCATAAAATAGGAAGTCTTGTTTTATGAATCTGGGTGCTTCCATTTGGGTACATATATATTTAGAGTCAACAGTCTTCTTACTGAATTGAGCCCTTTATCATTATGTAGTGTCTGGGTTTTTTGTTTTTGTCTCTTTTAACTGTTGTTGGTTTAAAGTCTGTTTTACCTGATATAAGAATAGTGACCCTTACTCTTTTTGGTTTTCCATTTTTGTGACAGATCTTTCTCCAACCCTTTAAGCCTATGGATGTCATTACATGTAAGATGGATCTCTTGAACATGGCAGACAGATGGGTCTTATTTTTGTTTTTGTTTTTTTCTTTTTAATTCAACTTGCCACTGTGCCTTTTAAGTGGGGGTGTTAAGACTGTTTACATTCCAGATTAATATATATATAGGAGGTTTTGATCCTATTGTGAAGTTGTTAGCTGGTTGACTTGTAGTTTCTATTCTGTGGTTCCTTTATAGGGTCTGTGGGATAGATATTTAAGTGTGATTTTGTGGTAACAGGTATTGTTCTTTTGTTTCCACATTTAGAACTTCCTTAAAGATTTCTTGTAAGGTTGATCTAATGGTAACAAATTCTCTTAGCAATGCCTATCTGAAAAAAGATTTTACTTTACCTTATTTCATTTTATTTTACCTTCACGTATGAAGCTCAATTTGGACATGAAATTGTTGGTTGGAATGTCTTTTCTTCAAGAATGCTGAAAATAGACCCCCAATCTCTTCTGACTTGAAAGGTTTCTACTGAGAAGTCTGCTGTTAGCCTGATGGGGGTTTCTTTGTAGATGACCTGACCTTTTCCTCTAGCTGTATTTAAGATTTTTTCTTTAGTGCTGGCCTTAAACAATCTGGTGACTATATGCCATATTGATGTTCATTTTGTGTAGAACCTAGCAGGTGTTCTCTGGATTTCTTGTATCTGGGTGTCTACCTCTCTAGCAAGATTACAGAGATTTTATTCTATTATTCCCTCAAATTTGTTTCCCAGATTGATTACTTTTTCTCCTACTCTCTCAAGAATGCCAATAATTTGTATGTTTAGTGGCTTTACATAATGCCATATTTCTTAAAGACTTTGTTCATTTTTAAAAATTATCTTTTCTTTATTTTTGTCTGACTAGGTTAGTTTGAAAAAACGTTCTTCAAGCTCTGAAATTCTTTCTTCTGCTTTGTTCAGTCTATTAACAAAGCTTTAAATTGTATTTTGAAATTCCTTAAGTGAGTTTTTCAGTTCCAGTAGTTCTAATTGATTTCTTTTTAAGATGTTTATCTCTTTCTTCATTTCCTGGACTGATTTAGAAGTTTCTTCATGTTGATTTTCAACTTTGTCTTGGATCTCTGAGCTTCCTTACAATTGATGCCTTAAATTCATTATCTGTCATTTCTGAGTTTCCATTTTGGTTCAGGAGCCAGAGAGATCCTTTGATGTTGTTCAGCATTTCGATTTTCATGATGCCAGAATGCTTTTTCCTTCTCATCTGGAGAGGGTAAGGTCTTTTGGCTTTGCACTTATAGCCCTACAGCCCTACGTACTTCTGTCAGCAGGTTTCATTGTGGGCTGTATGGCTTGGACTACAGGCCAGTAGATGGCACTTGCGGGTAAGTGCCAGCTGCTACACAAGCAGGTGGGTAAATATCCTGTCTATGTTTACTGTAAAGTGTTCTGTTTTTGCAGGTGAAGGCCAGGACAGTGGAGTGCCCAGTTCCCTGGGGTTCCTGTTCTACAGAGGTAGGGTGACAAATGTGGGCAGAGCTGGAGCCCCCCTGGCTTGCCCACAAATACCCCAATGGTGAGCACAGGCACTAGCCCTGGCAAGGGTGACTAGGATAAGCTCCTGTAAACGCACTTAGGTCTCTGCAGGGATGGGGGGTAAATGGCTTCACCAGCTCCCCATCCTAGATAGGCAGGAACTTGAGCTGTTTCCCTGTCACTCCCCTGTTGCAGGACTTGTGACTCCTAGTTCAGGTGTACCTTGTAGTCTATCTGCAGTCCACAATGTGGTTGAAAGCCATGGGAAATGTCTGTTTTGTGACTCTGTGGGAGTGATTTCACAGCATAATCTCGTTACTCAACCCAATACAGATAGCTTTATGGCTTGTCTGTTCTCGGATGTGGCAGTACTACTGCTTCTTGTATGGGGGGACTCCACTCTTGGACCCACGCGAGTGGATGTTGGTTGCAGCAGTATTGGCTAGTTGAATCAGCCCAATCTCAGGCCCCAGGGAAAGTGGTTGGAGGGAGGTAGGTATTTCCACAGTTTCAGGCCACTAGCCAAAGGGAATATCCCAGGCCAGTGGGGGCTGGGTTTTCAGAAGGGCTCTGGGCCACAGCTGAAATGTTCAGGTAGTGGCAGGGAAGCTAGGCTGTGGGCCCTTCACTGGGGAGGGCAGCATTTCTCAGCTGAAGCAATGAAGACACATGGCTCTGGGGTGCGTGACATGCTCCTACTTCTTCCCACCCAACCGATGCTGGACTTCACTTTTGGGGGCACACAAGGGTGCCACACCTTGTTTACTACCTCGGGAGTTTTGCCCCAGAGGAACTCAGAGCCGTGACTGTCCACAGTGTTCAGGTGGGGGTGTGGCTATTGTGCTGGAGCCCAAGCCATGAGTCTTGCCTGGAGAAGGGAGGCAGGGGTGGCGGATCGTGTGATCTGCAGTCTGGGTGCTTCCTGGAGGAACACAGAGCCACACTACCCACAGTGTTCAGGCAGGGGTGCAGTTGCTGCACTAGAAGCCCAAACCAATGAGCCTCAGTGAGGAGCAGTGGGGCAGTCTGGCCACTCCCCAGCACCCAGGCAATGGCCTCTATTGGGGTTACAGCAGCTTGTACCAGGCCGCTCAGGGATCCAAGGCCTGTGGAGCTCCATGTGGGCTTGAGTAGTACCTCTCTAAAGACTCCAGGCAGCTCTCTGTTAGTCCAGAGGCCTGGGGCAGGGGCATGTGGGTTCTCATGTGCCCAGGATTACAAAGGTCCATGGTGTAAGTGTGGATTCCCCAAAAACTCTCACTTGTTCACCCTTTCCCCCACGTTAAGGAGCCTCCCCTGGCTCCACACCAGTCCCCGTAGGAGCTGCCTGGCTTTGCTCATCTCTGTTCTCCATGGGGCCTGCTGCCTCCTTTGTGAATCCTGATGTGACGTCTTAGACAATCTACTTGAAGAGCTAGTATTTACAGACCACTTTGTTTCCTCTCTGTGAGAGCAGTGAACACTAGCTGCTTCTAGTCAGTCCTCTTCAACTAGAAACAAGGCCATCTTAAGAAAGGACCTTGCATCCTTCCTGGGAGGACCTTGCATCCTTCCTGATTTCTACAAAATCAGAGTGCTGTTTGGTCTGCACACCTGATTTAATATTCTGTTTGCTCTGCACATCTGAGTTACAATTTTTGCAAGTACTCTGATCTTGGTTTCATTTTGATTTGGTTACGTGTATCTGTAAACAAGTTGGCTCTTTTTCTCTTGCTTGCTTTTCAATGTCTTCTGAGAACAAAAATATTGTAAATGGTGGCCAGGCAATGGCCAATTAAAATCCACTAAGGTGGCTACTCACCTTCTAAAATACTGGTCTAAACTCCTGACATTCCCTGACAGGATTTATAGGATTTATTTGGTCTGGAGAGATTAATAGCAAATAGAATGGGATTCCCCAGTACTCAGGCATGCCAAGTATTCTGGTTGGCTACATGACTTTTCCTCATGAACACTTTTCAGTCAATGGTCATCTTGAGAATCATTCAATGTCCCCAGACTTGTTTTTCTCAGTACCAAATTAAGAAACTACAACTATAGAATTTTTTTAAATGCTGGTATATAGAGGCTTCCAACTTCTTTATCTGTTTTTTTTTTTCTCTTCTTCCTCTCTGCTTACTCTGAATCTATTGACTTTTTCACTTGAATTAGGATATTCTACTGTTATTAATTTCAAAAGCCAAGTAGAAGTTTTCCTCAAAGCATTTCAGCCAAGATAAGAAAAACAAAAAGAGGGCTTTCAAACTGCAACAGGTCTGTGGCAACCAATAACCTAGCCTTGTACACCTAAGAGTCATCCTTTTGGAAATGTAAAATTAGGTTTGCCTTGCTAGCAGTTGCTTAGGGTGATATCATACCTAATTAAAAGACTGATAATCTAAAAAGAAAAGGACTAGATAAATGTTTATAAAAAGTTAGGCTCTCAGATTAAACAAGTCAAAATCTTGAGTTCGGAGCAATAATATAAGTTATCTCTGCCTGGCATAAAAATTTTGCTTTGTCTTTCAGGCATAAGCCAGAAAAAGCCAAGGGAGTCGGAGACTGTAAGTACCTTCCTCTAAAACATTTCCCCACTTAGGTTGACTAATTGAGCCAATGAGACTGGCAAACAAAAAGATAAATTATTGCTAAAATTGAAGGCCACTTGTAGATTTTGGTCTTGTGATACAATTTAGCTAGTCCTAGCTAAAATGCAAATATTTGAATGTTTAACCCCTAAACTCAGTTGAAACACAAAAAGGGAAGATGTTTTTCAAAAATCTGCCGTAGAAATTGCTTTACCCAAAATTTGGTACCCAGCCTTCATAAAATTACCTATCAGGGCAAATGTAACACAGCCACATGAACAGGTTCCATTTTGTCAGACATATCATTTGAACCCAACTCTCCTTCCATAAACCAGTGCACTGATTTTGAATTCTTGCTATCTGCCTGTAGGTTGGACTAGATCCTGTATTCTCTTAATTCCCTCCAATATTTGGCTACAACTCTCTAAAACCTGCTCTGTTCCTAAAGCCCTTAAACTGAAGCTGGACAACTTAACTTTCAAGGGACAAGTCTCATGCCTGATGTACGAGCTGCACAGAAAGGTCATGGAACCTACTGATTCCACACCCAGTGATCTTCAAGCTGCAAACGAGGACGAGAGGTTGATGGCTTTATGTAGTGAACAACTTTTTCCAAGATGATGGGACAAGATTCCCCATCATAATGAGACTCTTGCCCCTCTTTCGTTTTCCTTTCTTATGCGTATCTTTTTCTTTACAGGATAATAGTGTAATCGAAATTTCATAATCAGTAGTTTCTGTTGATAACTTGATAGAACCTGACTCCAGAGCTCCCTTAAGTCATGAAATAAGGAAATATCTGTGCTACTGCTAATACTACATGTTGTATACAGATAAATTCCTCTGGGGAAGTTGAGGCCTGTATACATACAATTTTTTAAAAAAACAGGTCACATAATTACAACAGGTCTCACCTAAGTCCCGTGTCATTTGATTTATTCAATTGTCTGCCCTTAAGGTGAGGCTCAAAGCTCAAAACTATTATGCAAACTGGGATTATCATATTACTATTAACTTTATTTTCCATTTTCCTTTTAAACTTTTGTACTTCTTCCTTGTCAAATTTCTGCTGAAGTACCATTCCTAACAGAACAATGCGGGCCCAGCACTTTGAGAGGATGGCCAAAAGACTACAGAACAGATAAAATTAAACTTAACAATGGACTCCAGGAAGGCTTATCCTGAGAGTAACTCCCTCCAGACCTCCCTTTGTTGTTCAAATATGGCTACAAGGGTTTTGACACTGACCCCTAGTTGCCAATCACTCCCTCCAATGTGGGACCAGATCAGTAACCCAGGACAGGTCCATCCTGGTTAAAGGATGATCAGCAGTGATTTCAGAGAGAGATCTTGATCCAAAGGGGGAAATGTGAAAGTTGTCAGAATAAAAATGGAGTCACATGATTTTTTAAAACCCTGAATAATGAAGCCAGGGAAGGCCATGAAGGGAAGGAGGGTTCTCATGCATGAATATCTGAATAAAAAATTCTCACAGAAGACTGCAAAAACCATAATCTTGCATAAAGGCCATCACAATCTCACACACACAAAAAATGTCTGCAAGGACATCTGCCCAGCAACTGCTTGTCTAAACTTGGACTGATACCGCCCTTGTTATTGATCCTTGTAGCTAAGGATAATTATCTCAAAACAATGATATAATCCTCCTCATTTTTTCCTTTAAAAACCTTTGTATTCCTTTACATTCCTGAATATACACAGTTTACTATGGCACACGTATTCCCATTGCAATGTCTATTCCCGAACATTCTCTTTCAGAGAATCTCCCTCTCTCTTCATTATGTAGAATGACAGCTAGCTAAAAAGGTGAAATATGTGTCACTCATGTGAATGCTCAGACTACTACAGCAGCCCTTATGAGAAAGTTGTCATCATTTTGAGTATCCCATGAGACTTTAAACTGAGCAAGTAACATCCTTCACAGCCCAAGCAACACAATAATGAATGCATTCTCATAGAATACGGTGGGCTTTCCATGAACCCTGTCCTTTGCAAGCCAAGGGAGCCATTGAATGATACTAAAGAACAGCCAACTCACACAGCAACTGAAGAAAGGACATCAAGACAGCCTACTGGTGGGGTAGTACTCTCATCTGACTAGGACAGTGTGGACACTAAACGCTGCTTTCCAGCACAAGGAAAACATGTCACTGCAGTGCATGCTGGGAAACACTGAGCTGGGCGGGGCTGGAGGCCTCCCTCTCATCCTTTAAGACTGCTCTCTTAGAGGCTTTCCATAACTATCCTAATGGCAGCAACATTGCGGGCATTCTCTACCCTATTACTTGAATTTTACCTTCTTTGTAGGATTTACCTGCACTTGAAGTTATTGTACTGACTTCTTTACATGTTAACACGTTGTTACGTCTGCAGTCCTCAATCCTGCCCCCAATCCAGCCCTCTCAACACACACTAGCATATGAGTTCACTAGAGGCAGTCACTCAATTTTGTTCATTGCTGGGTCCCCGGTGCCTGCTCTGTTGGAGGGTGAAGTGAGGATTAAGCTGAAATCTAAAGATATATAGTAATTAAGCAGGTGAAAGGAGAAGAGGGGGACATCCCAGTAAAAGTGAACAACATGTATAAAGATCCTGCATCAAAAGAGATTGCAACAAACCTGTAGAAGACAGAGAAGGCACCTGGCCTCACACTGAAAAAACAAGGGGCAGACAAAGAAGAAGGTGGCAGCCAACCTGTGCTTGACCATGAGGGTTGTATCAAGTGATATTGTCTGTATCTTTAAAAATGCTTTACTAATTTTGAAGCAGTGGTAATATGATCAAATTTGCTTTTGAGATGATCACCTATGCTGGGGTATAGAGAATATGAAGATACTTGTAAATCTGGTGGGAAGCTATATTTGTGGCCCAAGTCAGGAGGGAAGTAAATTGGGCTAAGGGAGTAATTGTGGAGACGGAAAGAAGTGAGTATGTTTTTAAAATGTTTAGAAATAAAAAATCAAATAGTAGTTGCAGATGGAGTGAATCTGAAAGATAAAAGGGTGAAAAGTACCACCAAGAATGATTCCTAAGTAACCAAACGCATACAAGATTCTGTCATGATTCTGCTATAGTGGAAAGCTTTCAGGTATGATATAAAATATAGGTCCCATCTGGCCAATACAAATGCCAATCTTGGACAGAAGATTGCAGAAGGTAGCAGCCAACCTGTGCCAGAACATGGAGGTCACATGAAGCAATGCTGTCTGTATCTCAAAAAAAAAAAAAAAAAAAAAAAATGCTTAAGTAATCAAACTCAAACTCAGACCACGGGAGCAGGGGTTCCCAGGAGTAACAACAGGAAAGAACAGAAGTCCTGCAAGGCAAGGAGCTGAGGAAAATGAGGAAATCCTCTTTTTCTTCCTCTCTCCTCCAGACACACAGGTCTGATAGTATCCAATCTAACCTCTTAATGCTGCTTCTTGAGGGATGAAAGTGAGGGGCACGGCTGAAGGTGAAACCCTGACCTGAAGGGTTGTTGGGTACAATGAAGAATGATTAATTATGTTTTTGGGGGGGCCTATATCTCTCTATCCTCAGCTCATCCCTAGGCCATGCTCTGCTTAGCCTTTCCCTGATATTTACCGGCTAACAGCATAAAAGACACTTACGGGGGAATTCAAGCTCAGAAACCAAGACAGTGAGACATCTGAGCAGCATGACTATGACGAGAAACACGACAAAGTGATTTACAGACTGCAGTGTAGCAGTGGTATGAGAATAAACAGCTGATGAGTTTAAAATTAACAAAAGAAACATTAAAAAAGACATACAAGAAATCTATGGATTAGCATAAAGAAGATACAGTGACTCTAAACGATGAATCTGATAAAATACCCTCAAAATACGTAAAGTAAAAATTTATAGAACTTCAGGGAGGAATAAACAATTTTACCAAAATAGTGAGTAATTTTAACATACCCTTCTCAATTACTGATAGGCCGGTCAGCAAAACCAAGAAAGATATAGAAGATCTGAACAAAACAATGAACAAATTTAACCTACTTCATCAGAGACTAGATCAATGCTTCTCGAACTTTGATACAGATAGGAAATCACCTGATGACCTTGTTAAAATACAGATTCAGGTTCAGTAGGACTGAGGCGGGGCCTGAGATTCTGCACTTCTACAAAGCTCCTAGGTGATACTGATGCTTCTGGTCCATAGACCACACTTTCAGCAAGGTACAAGCCCATAAAAAAAACCTCGACAATTTCAAAGAATACGTATCACATAGACACTTTCTATGACCACAGTGAATGTCTGTTACAAATTAATAACAAAAAAATAAAAATTTCATTTTAGAAAATTTGAAACAAATTAATTCATGGATTAGAAATGGTATCATATATAGTTCATTATAATGAAAGCACTGCAATGTTAAGTTAAAACTTACTGGACTGTTGTGGATGCCATAAAACTGGTATTTCAATGGAAATATATAGCTTTAAATATTTTATTTGTGAACTAATACTCAACTTAGAAAAGTAAAAGGAACAACAGAAAAAAATCCAAGAAAGTAGAAGAAAATGGGTAATAAAAATTACGGTGGAAATTCAACAACAATAAAACACAATAAAAAGAACAATTTTCAAAGCAAAAATGGTTTCTTTTAAAAAAGAAATCAAAGTAAACTTCTAGCAAGATTACCAAATAATAAGAGCAAAGGTACATATAGATAATATTGTGAATGAAAAAGACACAACCACAGATACAGCAGAAATGAATATGATGAGAAGACAACTACTTCAAAATAGACTAAAAGACATTGTAAAAGTGATAAAAGATATTAAAGAACAATATAAATCAGATTTAGCAAACGTCATGGATGAGGTAACAGAACTCAGGAAAGAAATAGATATATAACAAAAAATAAATTCAAAATTGAAGACTAAACTGGAAGTAGTTACCACAGGAAAAAAAACACAACAGATAATTTCTTAAGCAAATAGGAGGTAAAAGGAGAAAAAAAATTTTTAAATAAAATAAATGAAGGGATAAAAGTAATGCAAGAGAAAGTAACAAATATTAAAGATCGGAAAAAAAGATTCAATATAGAGTTAGCAAGAATTCCTGAAAAAGAAAACCAAAGGAAGGTGGCCAAATACCAAAAACGATAATTCAAAAAATTTCCTGAATTAAAAAAATATTTGATAATACATATTGAAAGAATGTACCATATTACTGAACACATCAACCTAGCATAGCCAACACCAAGACAAAGGTTTTAAAGAAAAAGAAAAAATCTTTTGGGCATCTAGGCAAAAAAACCAAGTGACTTCTAATGGGGAAAAAAAATAGATTACCATTACTACTAGGCTTTTCATGAGCCTTGTTGTATGCCAGTAAAAAAAAAAAATGCAAAAATGTATGATACTCAAGGCAGAACACGTAAGCTAAAAGTTTTATATCTATTCAAACTAACCATTAAATACAAAGACCAGAGTAAAACTTTTATTGACATTCAAAAATTCAGGGAACTGTTGTTTCCATAAGCACTTTCTGAAGAAAGTACTAGGGAATAAATTTCAGATTATCAAAATGACCAGAGAAATATTTGCATAAGCTCTAATGGTGAACATTAAACATATATAGTTACTTGTGGACTTACAAGATGCAGCAAGATTTAAAAGGGAGATGATATAACAGGTAATATCTATGTGCTGTGCATAGAACATCAAGGTGCCCTGCATTTGTGTATTAAAAGGGTAGGGTGGGAGGGCCATTTTTTTCCTAGGGTACGTGAATGACATGCCTGGTCAAACCAATCCCCTCAGCCCTATGCAAATCAGAAACCAACTCCTCCAGCCTCCTCACATAAGCAGCCACTTTTCCGCTGCACAGGGGGTTTTCTCTTTGTTCAAATCCCTCCTCCCTCTGTCTCTGTATGGGTGAGTTGTTTCCTTCTTCCTTCTTTCTTGCCTATTAAACTTTTCTCTCCGTAAAACCACTCCACATGTGTCTGTGTGGTTTTACGCAAACCGGCTCGAAACGAAGAACCGGGATGTTCCTCCAGTCATTGGAGCCATATCAGTAGTACAAAAAATATACAAGGAAAAAAAGTATACAAGGGAAACATTTAAAACTTTACGAAATGATTTTAACAGAGGCCTAAAGAAATATAAAAATTTACTATGTCCATGCACAGGAAGATTTAGTAACACCGAGATATTGATCTCTCCAAATTGTATTTATAGATTAAGTGCAAATCCAATGAAAAGCCCAGTAGGGCTTTTCATAGAATTTGGTAAATTAATTATCAATTTTACATAAAAGAGTATGGCACCAAGAATAGTGAGGATATTTCTGAAAAAGAATAGGGTGAGAGACTTATCCTACCTGATGTCAAGACTCATCTGAAACTTTAAGTAAGTGTAATACTAGTGCAGGAATAAACAGACCAACCAGTGGAATTAAGAATCCAGAACTCCCTTATGCTTTCATAACAGTGAAAGAGGTGGCATGTCAGATCATTAGCGAAGGAAGAGTTATTTGATAAACAGTTACGGAAAAATGGTTACCAAACAGAAAAATTCAATGTCATAACCCTATCTCACTTAATATAAAAAAAAATCAATCCCAGATGGATTTGGAATTTGCCTTCTTAAAAACCTTTAAACTTCTTACTAAAAACTTATAGGTGACTGCCCTTCTGATCTTGGGGTAGGAAATGATCTCTTTAAAATATTTTTATAAAATTATCTGCTTTAAAAATGATAAACTTTTGTTCATCAACAGACATATAAAAGAAAGTGAGTTACAAATTGGGATAAGATATTAGCAGTATAGAAATGAACAACAAATCAGTATCAGGAATATATGAATACTCTTACCAACAAAAAAATGTATAAATTGCATGCGTAAGCTTTTCATAAAAGAGAAAACAGATGTGGCCAAAACACTCATGAGATTCAATCTCAAGACTATCATGAAGTACCATTGTATAGCCATTTAATTGGCAAAAATAAAAAAAAAAAATGTGCCAATACCAACTTGGTAAGAATATGTGAATCTATAGGGTGGGAGTATAACTGGTACTACTCCCTTGAAAAATAATTTGACCTTATCCTATAAGTTGAACATATTCTACATCTGATCCAATGCTTAAGCATATACGCAAGAAAAACAATTGTAGATGTGTACTGGACACATGTATAAAAATGTTCATATTAACATGTACACAAGAGCAAAAACCTTGATACAACCTGCAAATCCATCAAAGGAGATGCACAAATAAAATATTTAATATTTACACAATGAAATACTACACAGCAGTAAAAGTGAATGGACTATAGCAACACTAAACAATATGTGCAAATATTAGCAATTTAATATTATATAAACATAATTACTGAATTATTACACACAGCTTGATATTCTTTCTATGCATTAAAACCAAACAAAATAAAGGCATTTTTACCATTACATAAGAAATGAGAATACACATGCACACAATTTAAAGTGATAATTATCTTGGTGGAAGGAGCGGGGGTGAGGGCATGATAGGATGAGATATGATAGAAGTTATTGTCAGAGTCCTAGTTTTGAAGTCGGGTAGTAAGCTCATTGGTGCTCGTGACATTATTAAAACAAACAAATAATAGCGGATGCGCGCATCCATGAGGAGAAACGTGGCATCAACAACAGGTATAAATTCTAACTCTCACATCGGCTGTGAATGAGGCAAAGATCTACAGCACATTTACTTGATGACACAGTCTGTCAAACAAAGACATGTTAGTAGCCACGGTGGGCTGTGACAACTCTAGTCTCACCTCGATGAGTCAGGTTAAAAAGGATATTGACACTTCTCTTCCTTAAGTAATTTTCAGCTATGAGTGTGAAGTTATACATTTCTTGTGAGTCTTGAGTTATTTGCCAATTACACCAGTTTTTGTGCGTACAAAGTTTCTTTTCCCCAGAAAATCTTAAAAAACAAAACAAAATAATACATTACAAGGTTTTTACTTGCATCAAAGCAAATGTATCCCTTATCCCTCAGGGCATACTCAGTGACTGTCAAACTATGTTCCCCATAATGGCATTGATCCGCCACCAACAAATACCAATAATGAAAATATTGTTTCTACAAATTTGATATATGTGCTGAAATGTCTTAACATGAATCACTGACTTCCCATGGGTGGCGAGAACATCCCTTAATTTACTTGGAATATTCCTAAAAAGTCAGAAATTGGGTAGACCCAGATTATCAGATATGACTATTTTCACGTCAAGGTATACATTAACTGTCTTTCTTACCATGCTATGCTAAATGTTCCTTTTTAAAAAACCTCAGGTAGAAAGTATTAGACACTTGTCACCACTTAAAGGTTTCCTCTTGACCTTGGCAGGTGGTTCTGAAATACCTGTTCAAATTTCCTGCAACATCTAAGTGTAGATTTTGCCATGTTGTCACAAGCACCTCAAACAAGGAAGAACTTTTCAATAATGTAACCAGAGCCAACTTACGATTCAAATAAAGTGTAGCTTTGGGAAGGTTGTTTAGACCACCCCAAGGCAGTGTCCGTCCCAGGATCCCAAGTACAGTGCAAAGTCTTGAAGTCCTGGGTTTCACAAGAAAAGTCCTTGGGCTCCTCAAGTACTTCTGTCCATACAAAGGAAAACATACCTAGTTAAATCTTTTTATTGGAAGATAAGCCAAATGGAAAGCTCTGTTTAGAGTCTGAAGCCACAGAGTTACTCTGAACAATGAAGGGGTGACTGAGGTGGAAGGCTACCTATCAACAGCCTCCAAAAGTCACTTTTCAGGGGTCACCTCATCTTGGCCCCTTCCCCTTCCTGCCCTTGTGATTTTCTGAGATGTCAAGGGCATGGATGGTCCATGTCATGCAAGTGGTTGATACTGTATCCTTTTGACAAGGGTTGTATCCCCAGTGCCTGCCAGTGTTTCATTTTGGTTGCTGTGGCTCACAGAATGCTTTGGGGATGTGAGAGAATCAGTCAGATTTGTGAACCTGCTAAATTCAACAGGCGGGAGCAGCGTGTTTGGGGAATGGCGAAGCACCTCCGAATCCCCAGAGTTACTGCTGCCTCTTGTGGCCATGCTAAGGGGACATAGATGAACCAGGCATCCAGGAGACTGGAGACTTCCTTTGGCAAGGGAGGCAGGGAGGGAGATGTTCCCTACTGTGCCGGGGAAGGAGATGCTCAAAACAAAATACAGGAGGTCACTAGTTGTGCACACACAGATCTATATAAAAATCAAGGCCAGGCGCGGTGGCTCAAGCCTGTAATCCCAGCACTTTGGGAGGCCGAGGCGGGCGGATCACGAGGTCAGGAGATCGAGACCATCCTGGCTAACACGGTGAAACCCCGTCTCTACTAAAAAGTACAAAAAACTAGCCGGGCGAGGTGGCACATGCTACTTGGGAGGCTGAGGCAGGAGAATGGCGTAAACCCGGGAGGCAGAGCTTGCAGTGAGATGAGATCTGGCCACTGCACTCCAGCCTGGGCAGCAGAGTGACACTACTTCTCAAAAAAAAAAAAAAAAAAAAATCAAAATGTTCCCACTCCACTAATATATCCAATGGAACCAATTTACTGCACAGTTAAGAACAGTAATGGCCTCCATTTGCTGATCTCCTACTGCACACCGCTATTACTGTGGCCAGGCGCTACCCACATTCATTAATCCTCACAATCACCATCACTGTCCCCATTTTACAAAGGAGGAAACTGGCTCAGAGAGGCTAGGAAACTTGGCCACCATGACACACCCAGCCAGGGAAAGAAGATTAAAATCCAGATCTCCTGGGCTACAACTCTGGCTGACTCCGTGGCTGTCCAATCTATAGCCCCTGCCCTCCCTCTGTGATCCCAAAGTAATTCCAGCACGGGTGGGGCAAAAAAAGGTATTTTCCCAGTGGTCCAGGTCATGACCTGAACTGTCTCTATTTAATACTATTGATCTCTAGGAATACAACTCTCAGTAAGGACAAGAAAACAACAGGAAATCCTGGAAACATTACTAAAGGTCATCAACTTCAGAGCCTCTCCTAGAAAACTTGGGAAACAAAAGAAAATCAAGATCGTGGGTGGAAGTGTTTGTCTTCTAGTAAAGGAGATTTAATCTATTCCCCAGGAAATGAGAAGAAAGGGCCACAGAGAATTTGCATACTTACTTGAGACAAAGAGAACGATGCCTTCTATGCCTTTACTGACATTTCCTTGACTCGCCTCACAATAGATATTTGTCCCTCTATTCCTAATGAAAGGCACACTATTCAAGTTGAATGCAGTTACATGTGGATCAAGTTGTTCTCCGTGAATCTGTTTCCCTTCCAAATAACAGGATACATTATTTTGAATGTTCCTAGAAACATAACAAATGGTAACATTGGAGCCTTCTTCCACCAGCTTATCTTTAGGGAAAACGAACAATATGCTCTGTCCAAGAGAATCTTGTACTGCAAGAAAAAAAAAAATAGCCAAGTTAGAATCGCACTCAAAATTCAAGCCTCTTAAAACAAGTTATCCATTTGCCTTCAGCAGATAACTTTAGCTTTTTCTACCTTCTGGAGAAAATAGCAACCTAAATTTCTCTGCCAAACCTCTACCCTTTGGTGAATGCAAGACAATCCTTTCCACCATTGCTCCTATTGTTACACTGATACCACTGCTGTTGCTCTTACTGCCACAGACAGCACATTACTATTACCACCTGAAGATTGCATGATTGCTATTGCTGGGTTATTGTAACTGCTTTCTATCAAGTCCCAGCCCTGCCCGAGGCCACGTTAAGTGTTTATGTACAGTATCTCATGTCATTCTTAGTACCTTACAACAAGGGGTCAGGTAGGACTTAGCCAGAGTTTGCTCAGTTAGAAAGTGGCGAAGCCACATTCAGAATGGCAAGGTGTATACAGCTCCCAAATCCCTCATAATCTCTTCATTATACTGGAGATCATATCTCTTCCTACCTTCTCTGAAATGCCAGTCCCTCAAGTGTGAGGGGTCTTTTAAAAGTTCATTTTTTTAAAGCTTTTTAAAAATCCAACGTTCAAGCGATTCTCGTGCCTCAGCCTCCTGAGTAGCTGGGACTACAGGCATGTGCCACCATACCCGGTTGATTTTGTGTATTTTTAGTAGAGCTGGGGCTTCATCATGTTGTGCAGGCTGGTCTCGAACTCCTGCGCTCAGGCAATCCGCCCGCCTCGGCCTCCCAAAGTACTAGGATTACAGGTGTGAGCCATGGCACCCAACCTCTTACTATCTTTTTAATATCTTTCCCTGTGGATGTGTACTCCTTTCCGCAGTAGGATATAATGGTTAAGCACATGACCTCTGGAGTCAGACTGTCTGGGTTGGAATTCCAGCTCCAACGCTTAGTGGCATGGTGACCTTGCATGGCTTCTTTAACCTCTCAGTGCCTCAGTTTCCTTTTCTGTGAAGCGAGGATAAGAAGTCCTTTTATAGGACTGATATGAGAACTAAATATGTATAGTACTTTAAAAAGTGACTAGGTCATAGATTTAATTCAATTATTATTATCTCATTATTATTATTAGTTTAATGGGAGCAAAAGAAACTGACAAAACCCACTCTAAATTTTAATTACAACAAAATTAAATTATCAGTATTAAAGAATATTTAAAATATATTTATCCATAATCTCATCTTCACCACTTTCATTTATCCATATTCCGCTTCCCCACCCTTCAAGTCCCGACTAGATTGGTGGGGACTACAATTTGAGTCCACCATCTGTTGTTTTTTGGTGTGTGTGTGAGAGACAGAATCTCGCTCTGTGGCCCAGGCTGGAGTGCAGTGGTGTGACCTAGGCTCACTGCAACCTCTGCCTCATGAGTTCAAGCAATTCTCCTGCCTCAGTCTCCAGAATAGCTGGGACTACAGGCGCCCATCACCATGCCCAGCTAATTTTTGTATTTTTAGTAGAGACAGGATTTCACCATGTTTCCCAGGCTGGTCTTGAACTCCTGACCTCAAGTGATCCGCCCGCCTTGGCCTCCCAAAGTGCTGGGATTACAGGCATGAGCCACCATGCCCAGCCCTGCTTTTGCAAATAAAGTTCTATCAACAAAGCCCTCTCATTGGTTTACACACTGTCTATGGCTGCTTTCACACTGCAGTAGCAGAGTTGAATAGTCAAAACGGAGACTGTATGCTCTGAAAAGCCTACAGTATCTCTTACCTGTCCCTTCACAGAAAAATGCTCCCAAACTCTACTCTAGATGCATACACATTTTGTGTTGCTCAAATAAATACATATTTACAATTTATGTCTTGCTTTGTCCACTTAACATTTATAATACACACACTTTACATGTTTTGAAAACAAATACAAAATTGCCTCAATCTGCACAACTATGTCAATGAGTAAGCTCAGAAGTAAGACTTCAGACTATATCTTCCAGTGCCAAGTTTTACACCTGTGTTTTTTAGTTCCCATAGGAGCCAAAGGAAAATAATGTCAGCGTCTACCCAGGGTTCCTCAAAGGAGATTTCCACTATTTGACTATTGCTCCTCATGAAAAAATATATTAACCCTTTTCGCTCTTGTAACCACCTCACTTCTTACCACTGACTTCCTCCCAGGAACTCCAGTTGCTCCAGAAATTTGGCTCAGGGAAACTGGCATCGTCTATCACACTCTTTATTCTTACAAAGTGTGTGGCACATTCCAAAGGGAGTTCCGATTCCCAGCTCCAATGCAGAACCTGGTTCCACTTCACAGTGGTGCTGTAATTCCCCTAAAAGCAAAGAGGAAAAAATTGGAAACACACAGCCATCTTATCCTATAAAATAGCTTGACTTGACTTATCCCAAAGCACAAACCTAAGACCCCAATGCAGGTCTACAATATGTACCAGTGAAGTCCATTTCTGCTAGTCAATTCCCCATGCTCTGATGCCTCACATGGGAGCCAGCTATGACCTCCTGCCTTTTGAAAACTCAGCTTCTAATCCCTATGGTCTTCCAATTCCAGGGGACTCATGTGGAACAACTGGGAGAGGAGACAGAGGCTACTCAGGTCTTGGGGGAACAGATCAGAGACAGAAGGTGTTCACTATGCCAGTCCCAGAGAATCTGCTAAGAAAGTTCTTGAAAAGTAGAGAACTAACACAGTCATCCTTTTTAAAAAAAAATTGATTGTTTTTTAAAAATATTCGTCTTTGGTAAGGTTTGGATTAGGATGGTCAGATCTCAGTCAAGAAAGCAGTCTTTCATGGCACAGCAGAAGTTCCATTTTCTCTCGGAAGTTGACAGGTGGCTCTCTGAGTCTCCCTTGGTTTTCTGTCTCTTGTCCTTTCAGATATGGTGGCCACATGGACCACATTCCATCTCTTGGGCTCCATCTGTCAGACTCTTAGGTCCTGAAGATGTCAATGACACAAAATGTCTTACACTGTTCTCTAGGAAGTTTGTCTAAGTTGAACTGTAATTTGGGCTTCTGACACAGCCTTTAGCTTTCATCTTTCTGAGATGCTGGTGTTTCCATTCTCTAATTCCACAGGCTTCAATGGTTCCTTTACACCTTGCCCTGTCATGCAAAGCCTTCTATAATCTGGCTCCAACCCAGCAGTCCCTTGCAGGAATCATCTCTCCAAACATAGTGCTTCCTCTACAATTCTGGATATGTCTTATGATTTCAGACCTGTCTTTGCTCAGGCCGTGTCTTTGGTTTGGTATCTTCCACTCCCTGCTGTATGGGGATCTGCCCCGTTCTTCAAGCCCAGGTTATGCCCCTTCTCCTTCATGAAGCCTTTCTTGCTCTTTCCTCTGCATTCCTCTTGTCTCCACCCCTTCTGAGGCCCTCCTATATACTGTGGCTAGCTGTTGGTATATCAGCTGTGACTCCAGCATGGTCCTGAGGGAGCAGGAACCATGCTCTCTTCTTCATGTGCCCCATAGCTCCAGGCATGCTTTCTCCTCAGTGTGCCTCCTCCAAGACCCCTGTTTCCTGCCCCACAGCTGCAGGGTGGAGGCGACACACACTTGACACTTCCTGGGGGAACCTGAGTTTGAGTCTGCATCCATGTTTCTAAGGGAGAATAATAAGTCCTCAGTGAAGGAGATAGGACAAGTCACATGTCACACACTGCTTGGAGTTAGCAACTCGGAGGCCTTCTTCTATTTATGTCTGCCCCCTGTGCAGGTCACAAACTTGAACCAGTGCCCCTGACAGAATTAAACCCAGCCCTGGGCTGAGAACATCCCACCCCGGGGGCATTTAATTGTGGGCTTTCTTTTTCACTCTCTGCAGACTGTGGTTTTATAAATGTTTATATTTGATTTCCATTTATTGCATTACTTTATTCCTAGATCACAAAATATGTTCCTTTAACAAGTTCTGAGGTCCTGATCCATGAAACTCTCACTATTTAACATGAGCAATGTCAAGTACATTTTGCTTAAATACTTTTAAAGTTCAAGAGCAAATATCCCAGGACTTTGGGAGGCCAAGGCAGGCAGATCACGAGGTCAGGAGTTTGAGACCGGTCTGACCAACATGGTGAAACCCCATCTCTACTAAAAATACAAAAATCAGCCAGGTGTGCTAGTGCGCATCTAGAATCCCAGCAACTCAGGATGCTGAGGCAGGAGAATCGCTTGAACCTGGGAGGCGGAGATTGCAGTGAGCTGGGATTGTGCCACTGCACTCCAGCCTAGGCAACAGAGTGAGACTCCATCTCAAAAAAAAAGAGCAAATATTTCCTCTCTTCCCCCGACCCCTGCCAGAAGGAAGTACATCAATAATGGCAACCTCACTCTAATGCCAACAGGTCACAGACTGAATTTTACCTCCCTTCTCTCCCTCAAACGCAGCTGCTTCTCTCACCTGAATCTCTGCTTTGGCTGGACCCCACAGTCGCTTCTCTTACCTGCATCTCTGCTTTGGCTGAATCCACAGCTCGCTTCCTAGTGGCCACACATCCCTTTCCCCAGTTCCCCACCACACTCTGCTGTGCGGCTATTCAAATCAGAGCTTGCCACTTCCTTTGTTCTTATTGCCCTTGGGATAAAAAAACAAAACCTGAGCATGCACCTCATGGTCCTGTGCATCAAGGCCTGCGCCCCCATCCCCATGTGCTCAGGGATCCAGCACCACAGCCGGCTTACAGGCCTGGAAATTCCCCAGCCCCTTCTCTCAGGGCCTCTGCTCATGCCTGTTGGGTCTGCTCAGAGCACTCTTTTCTATTCTGACTTGCGAAATTAACTTCAATCCTCTTGGATATTGTCTCAAACAGCCCTTTGTCCAAATTGTGGGAGAAGATGAGGCCTAACCCCAACCTCATAGCATCTCATCAGTGATCTGCACACACACAGCCCATGTGTAGAATAGCCTATTTGTGTGTTCACCTCCTCATTCTTTCCAGCGGGCTCAGCGCTGACATTCCCACACTGCGCACAATGCCTGATCTGGGCGCACAGTCTAAAACTCTGGACTGAATGATTTAATCATTTCATTCATAGGCAATGAGTTGTATTTCCCCCAGACACTATTTATGTGTGGAACCTCTTTAACCTCAACTTCTGCTTTGTGGTCTTTACAGCCCTGTTAATGGAGGAGATAAAACTTTTCCCCAATTCAGTGATTTTTTTTCCTTTAAATATGATGAATTGTCTTTGGGTCATTTCATTCATTGAAGCGGTAAGTTTAATTTGACCCTTGCAGACATCAGCAAGTCACAAGAAATTGGCATACCCATTTACGCAAAAGTCTAACAGAGGTCACTGATTTGTTACTGAGATGTTTGACTCCCACACCTGGCTTCCTTCCAAGCTTGAGCTCTTACTCTACTTTGTCTTCCTATGCCATTGACAAAATCATAAAGCAAAGGGAAGGGGAGGACCATGACCCAGGAGGGCAGGACCATGCAGTTCAGGGTTCCAAATGGCCAGTGCCATCCAGGAGACAGCTCAGTGCCTCTGGTCCAGCTACAAGTAACTAAGTCAAGGCGCTCTTCCTTTGGCTTGTTTGGGAACAGAGGTGTCCGAGACATTGAGTCCAGAGGCTTCACCCTATCCCCCAGCACGAATGAGAGTACCCTGTCTGACTTGCACTACAGGGAACTTCCCTGTATAAGGGAGATTTTGGTCTTAACAGAAGCAGCATCCTCCTCCTTAACTGGAGGAGGATCTTACATTTCTCCTCAACTTCAGGTATGAGTGATTCAGACAGCGTTTCTCAAGGCATCCTCTGTTCCATAGGACATGTGCCCACCGATGGCCTGGGGCTGCATGTGACTGTCATCCCTTTCTGGGCACAGGGTTGAAGGATGATTGCCACTCTGTCACCTGGAGCAACACAACAAACCTCTCTGTGCTGTGGTTTCTCCACTGTTGTAGTCAGGCTGGGTTGAGTATTGTGAGGACGACACGATAGACAAGGCAAAACTCTACCCTGAAGGGTCTTGAGCCCTAGAAGGTTACAGAAATAGTCTATACTAGCTGCTTTCCCTTGAAAAGAGGACTCTTATGGGAATCAAATATGAAAACAGATATGAACAATTGCTTTTTAGGAAAATAAAGAAAAAGATCCACTTGGTCTATGGCTAATATTACTTTTTCTAACAAAACAATAGATATGAGTTACCTTTTGGAAAAATAAAGAATGGGATCCATGTAGTCTACAGTTAATGTTATTTTTGCTAATGGTGCTAAGTGCTAGTCTTCCACAATTCCTCCAGCACATCCACCTCAATTTTTCTTTTTGTGGATAATCCTTAGTCTCAATATGACCTTTGCTTCTATGTTTTACTCGTCCCAAATTACCAACGAGTGTACCCATTAAAAATACAAAAATCAGACTCACTAATATAAGGTGGGATAGTGGAAAGATGTGTTGATAGAAGGGAGTAAACAGCTACACACAAGCATCGCTGTTGTTGAAAATCACCATACCAAGTCTCATTGTGGGAAACTGCCCTTTGAGAGGTAGAATTATAGACTTGATATGAATCCTAAATGGACAGAGTCAAATTTTTATTAAACTTGCTCAGATCTCAAATTTCAATAATGAATATGGAAAGAAACTGAAAATGTTAAAATTAGTGACTTGTATGCTTTACCAAAGGAACTATCCACGCTATGTCTGTGTACCCAAAGCCTCCACTGCCTGGGTGAAGAGTGGAGCCTGGTTGAGCTGACAGAGGACCCAAGCACAGTCTTAGGCTTCTCTTCCCTGCAGGAAAATTCTCAGTTCCTTTCAATGAGAAAACATTCCACTGTCCTTAAATATCCCATGAAAATGACTGAACATTATGTGCATATAGATTACTATAGTTCCCAGATGAGAAACGGAAATCATTAGCCACTAATGTGTCCCAGTGCCCTAGATGGGGACACCTCGGGCAAAACTGACCTAATAATCGTTTGAACTAAGTGAAAAATCCACCCCAAAGAATTCAAAGACAAAAAGAGTGTGAAATTCAGTATTTTCTTAATTTAATTTGTTGTGGAAAAAGCCACATGTGAGGCAACAAAGGACACAGGAAATTACCCAACAACATGGCTCCTTGTTGGATGGAACATTAAGTGCTAGAACTTACTCATCCTTGCATTTCAGCTGGGTACAGGCCAAGAAACTGTCAGGACGCTACATTCAAGAGAAAAATGTTGCCAAATGATTACATCTTATTTAGGAAAATCTCTAGGGGACAGAGAAGAAAGAGGTAGGAGGAATGAAATGGTTAATCTTCATGGCTCTCTGGAATCCAGTATTCATGAGGGCAGACTCAACAGTCTCCTTAGCAGACAGACCAAAGCTGAGAAAACCTATTTTCTTAGTGCATCCCATCCTACCTACCTATCCTTAACTGAAAACACAGAAATGTAATTGTTTAGACAAACTGTTTTGAGCTGCTAACGTTTCCAAAATGAGAATTTTTCAGATGTTATAAAAGAAAGCCACGGTGTCTTTTTTTTAAAGATGACTTTTTGAGCCAAAAAAAATTACTTACCACCCAGATGACATTGGATGTTTCAATCCTACTGATCTGGATCTGAAATACCATTTTCAATTCCTGATGATAAGGAAGGTTGTGGACAGTCCATTGTAAATGCAAACTCTGACGTATAGAATTGGTGGAAACTTTAAGTGACACAGGAGTCAATGGTAAACGTTCAGCCAAGACTGGAAAGATCAAAATGAAGTATGAAATAATATTTAATACGAGCATGATTGAAGAGTCAGAAATAATTAAACTTTAATATCATCATTATTTAGCTCTGGAAAATATTGCTCATATGTGCATCCTGGAATCAGACACTTTGGAAATGTGGAAGAGAATTTAGAAATCACTTAGCAGACACAGAAATTAAGATCTAGATGAATGAAGTGACTTGCTCAATAGTATACAGCAAGTTCATACATTGATAAACAGGTAAACGAAAGAGAGGAATCCTTTATTGGACAATCTAACTGGTTTGGAAATTTATAACAAGTCTGAAAAAAAGAAAGAGGACTTTTTGATGGAAATGTTATATTTCTGAAAATCAGAAATAAAAGTTTCCTTTTTGAAAGTTAATATTTTATAGTTTGATAAAAGACTACAATGTGGGAGCATGTCTTATCTGTAGACATGGTCATTTATGTCTCAATGTATTTAACTTAAAAGATAAAGATCAGCAAGAATTAACTGAACTCTTTCAATGAGATCAGCAAGATACCAGACATTTGATGTGAAACAATTGTGACAAGGTTCCTAGCTCAAAGAAGGAAGTTAGTTGGAGAGACATGATGAACTCATATAAAATAGTCCAAGAGATTGGAATTTTAGACCAGTTAGTGGTATGACACAGTCTGTAAAAGAATAGGAATTCAAACATGAAACAGGTTTGCTGAAGTTGGTGGCCCTGGGAAGCAGCAGCCTATCTCTTAGGCTGACTGCATAAACCACCAATGGCGCCACTGCAAATGGCTGCACACAGAGATTTAAGCAGATATATCTGCCACTAGAGACAGAATGTGTCCTGACTGAGTGAGTTAAGTCACTGCTATTTCTTAGAGAAAAACAAATCATGACTTTCCACTTAAGAGGAGAAAAACACCATATAGATTGGAAAATAATTGTGTATTGCTGATTCAACTATTTCAACTGTGAGGGTATCAGAAGTAAACTGCGAGTGGTACAAAGGTATTGAACAGATAAAGCCTGCATCGATAAAATCAGCTGCTATCTGATGACCCATGGCATAACAGATATCATCTTTTAAGCATTCAGTTTTCTAGTTTCAGGGGGATTTCCCCTCCTCATTTGAATCCCTCTAACATTAAGTTTAAATGGTAAGAGACTATCTCATTTTGACAACAAAAAATGGAAACAATCTTCAATACTGAAAAAATGTCCCCAAACTGCCATTCTGCACATGCTATTTTTCTCATAGGGAAGTAAAAATAACAACGAAATTGAGCACATGTTATTGACCAGGCACAGTGCTAGGGCCTTTACTTACATTGTCTCATGCAATACCTGCTATAAAACTGTTAAACAGCAATTCTTTAGATAAGGAAACTCAAGATCAATTAGGGTAAATAACATATACAAAGCGATGTGAAATTAAATAGGAATCTCTCTAATACCAACACCTGTGTCCCCCTTTACTGTCCTCCAACTGTTAAGACAGGAGCATTGGCCCAATCGAAGTTTGCATGGAATGGAACATCTGAGACGTATTTTGCATGGCGCCAACAGCAAAGTCCTGCCATGGTCAGGACACAGGTGACAGGATGGGGCTCTGTATGGAGCCAGATAAACTGACGAGCATCCCTGGTGGATACAAGACAAACATGATGTTTTTCATGTGATTGGTCCACACAGTAGAAAGCTTCAGATTCAAATGGGACATAACCTCAGAATTTGGAAGAACACCTCAGACAACTCATTCTATGAAAGTGAGATGAACAAGAATGCCCATAAAAGGAAAGAGAGCCACAATGGTTACCTTCCCAGAAAGTTACCTTGTGATATTTTGTAAATGTGATGCTGGGAAGGGCTAGGGTGATAACTATAATCTCAGTGTGAATTCCACGACCATGAGTTTGGCAGTGGGTCCTTAGATCTGAATCCAGAGTATGAGCAACAACAACAACAACAAAAAATAGCCAATAAAATAAACAATTTTGTGCATCAAATGACAATATCAAAAAAGTGAAAAGACAACCTATAGAATGTGAGAAAATATTTGCAAATCATATATCTGATAAGGTTCCAGTATCCATACTATATAAAGAACTCTTACAAACCAGCAACAAAAGACAAAGAACACACTTTAAAAATAGGCAAAAGAGTCTGGGCAACATGGAAAAACCCTGTCTCTACCAAAAAAAAAATACAAAAATTAGCTGGGTGTCATGGCACATGTAGTCTCAGCTACTCAAGAATCTGACATAAGAGGATGGCTTGAGCCGGGGAGACAGAGGTTGCAGTGAACCGTGATCACGCCACCGCACTCCACGTGGGCAACAGAGTGAGACCCTGTCACAACAAAATAAAATAAAATAAAGTAAGTCAAAAGACTTGAATGAACATTTATCCAAGGAAGATATACAAATGGCTAAAAAGCACATGAAAAGATGTTCAATATCATTAGTCACTAAGGAAATTCAAGTCAAAATAATCAAGTCACATCCATGAAAATGGCTATAATAATTTTTAAAATGGAAATAACAAGTGTTGGTGAGGATGTGGAGAAATTACAGCCCCTGTACAGCCCCTGTAGGAATGTAAAATGGCTCCGCAAAACATTTTGACAGTTCTTCAAAAAGTTAACTCCAGCCTGAGTGACAGAGACCCTGTCTCCAAGACAAACAAGTTAAAATAGAATCACCATATAACCCAGCAATTCCATTTGTAGGTAGATATCCCAAAGAATTGAAAGCAGGAATTGAAACAAATAATTGTCCACAAATTTGTAGCAGCATTATTCACAACAGCCAAGAGGTGGAAACAACTGAGACTTTCATCAGTGGATGACCAGATGAACAAACTGTGGTATATACATACGAAGGACTATTACTCAGCCATAAGAAACTGAATACTGATACATGCTACAATTGGATTAACCTCACAAACATCATGCTAAGTGAAAGAAGCCAGATACAAAAGGTTTTATACTGTGATTCCATTTGTATGAAATTGCCAGAATAGTAAGTACCATAGAGACAGAAAGTAGACTGGTAGCTGCCAGGGGCTGAGAGAGAGGGGAATCAAGACTAACTGCTTAAGCAGTGGTTTCCTTTCCGTGTGATGAAGATGTTTTGCAACTGAATCGGGTGATGGTTGCGTAACATTGCGAATGTACTAATATTGCTAATTTACGCACCAAATGAGTATCATGAATCAATGTCACTAATTACTCATGATAAAAATGCTTGCATAATACAGAAATTTAGTTCCCATAATCCTACTCTTTTATTCTATTGCCAAATTTAAATCATATGTATTTTCATTGGATTTTCCCATACACTTTTAAAAAATGTATTGGAATATGTACCCCATTTTACGATTTTTAAAGGTCATGGTTTTTTTTTTTAAATCAATAAAGTAAAAATAAAATGTTAACAGTCACTATAACAGCAATTATTTCTGGTTGATAAGGTTGAGTGATTTTAATTTTCTTCTTTATACTTTTTGGTATTTTGTAAACGTTCTTCAGAAACACATATTAATTTGAGAATCAAATAATAAGTTATATTTTAAAAGAAATACTTCGTTAAGCTATCCGATTCACTCCACTGTAATCATACCTCAGAATCCCTCCTTAGATTTCCTAAGCCCTTGTTTGGAGCACTGATTGCAACATGCTGTAAGAGTTTGTTTCTATGTCTGTCTCTCTGTAGACTGTGAGTGAAACAAGGTTGGGACTCAGCCTTACTCAGCTTAGAGAAACCAAGACTAAGAACATACCAGTTATGGGAAAGACATTCAGTGATTGGTTGCTGAATGAATGAGTCAACTATCAGTCTAAACTTTACTTCTGGAAGCTCTAGACAAAAGAAGAACTCTTTATATTAACACATGCTATCAGTGAGTGCTGAATGACTCAAGTGCTCGAGTGACGTCAGTCAAAAATAATCTGGTTAAAAGCGACCTAGGACTTCCTTGGGAAATAGTGGAAAATGCCAAGGTTAAGTCAGAGAGATCAAATAATCATAAAGATTATTAAATCCAATCCCATTATTTTTCAGACGAGGAAACTGAGGTTAAAAAAAGGGAAGTGACTTTGCCGCAGCTGTACAATCAGACCAGAAGCTAGGGCTCCTGGGTCTCTGTCCAGCTCTCTTTTTATAATGCTGGAGTGTGGCCAAGAAGGCCAGGTTTGGGAATCAGACCAGGACTTAACCACATACTCTCCTCCCACTTTCCCCACCCTGTTTCTCTGACCATCCATAACACTACTCAAGGAAATAAACCATTGTCCATTCATAAGAAGGTTTATCATGCAGCAATTAAAAATAATGTTGTTTCTAGAAGAACATTTAATATCAAAGAAAAAAACTCATCATATGTTGTAGTAATTGTTTTAAGTAATAAAAAAATCCTGAGTATATATATACTATAATTTAACTTTTATTTTAACACACACTATGTGTTTATCTCCCTATCTCTGTCTGTATGTACATATACACAACAGACAGAGGAATATATTGCTGCAGTCATAATCTCTGGCTGATGGAAACATGTACCGAGGGTTAACTGAAGAAAGTCTTGGCTCTGCCTTGTTGATTGGAGAAATTAAGCCAGGTTATTAGGAATAAATCCTCAGGAGAAATTGAGACAAGAAATCCGAACAGTACAGGTCAGAGCAAAGACAGGATTAATTACCAAAGAAAGCATGCTTGACAGAGAAAGCTGGAAGCAGAAGTGAAGATTGGTTGATAGAAAAACAGGGAAATGCATATCTGATCTAAATAAAAGAACCTGAAAGTATGAGCAGCAGAGCTTACTCTGAGAGCAGAGTGGCTTGTACATAAAAGGCACATAGTAAATAGTGCTGAATCAGAAAATGAAACTTTACTAGAGAAATGAGCTGGGCTGAAAGCTTAGAGTTAGATGCCTGGGATTTCCTGGAGACCCTGTGTAATCGAGTAACCCATTTTTCAGAAAAAAAAGAGAATGAGTTACTATTGTTTTATTATTTTCTCTTTTCCCCATTTCCCTCTGTTCCCCACTTCCTACTTAGCCCTTTGGAAATGCAATTATAACCTTTTATCTCCCCTTCACCAGACACTCCCTACAGGGCAAGTTCATCTATTAATAATGATATGATTAGAAGCTCCAGAGAGGAACTCTCACCCACCAGGAGACTGCCTTGAGAGATAACAGTTGATTTACAAACCAAAGTATGCCCACTGTGAAACTCTCCCCGACCTGGAGAATTTTCAGCCACCTTACAGTCTATTTCTGCCCATAAGGATGCCAACTCAGAAATAATACCACACATCTACAGCCATCTGATCTTTGACAAACTTGACAAAAACAGGAAATGAGGAAAAGATTCCCTATTTAATAAATGGTGCTCGGAAAATTGGCTAGCCATAAGTAGAAAGCTGAAACTGGATCCTTTCCTTACTCCTTATACGAAAATTAATTCAAGATGGATTAGAGACTT
>NW_012100209.1:1188318-1195987 GCF_000951045.1 Mandrillus leucophaeus | reverse complement strand
AAACCAAACACCGCATGTTCTCACTCATAGGTGGGAACTGAACAACGGATCACTTGGACTCGGGAAGGGGAACATCACACACCGGGGCCTATTATGGGGAGGGAGGGTGAGGGATTGCATTGGGAGTTACACCTGATGTAAATGACGAGTTGATGGGTGCTGATGAGTTGATGGGTGTAGCACACCAACATGGCACAAGTATACATATGTAACAAACCTGCACATTATGCACATGTACTTAGAGTATAATAATAAAAATCTTAAAGTATAATAATAAAAATCAAAAAAATCAAAAAAATCAAAAAATAAAAAAAAAGGATGCCAACTCAACTAACCAATAGATAAGGTACTAAAGTGAGTATGCAGATCCCTATCTGCTCACTTCTGCCACTGCGTAGGCCCCCTGCTTGAAAAGTGCCCACTCTCTACTCCAAAAACAAAGCAGTCCCCTTAAGGAGGAAAGCCTGTACTTAATACCCTAAGTTAGCTTTGGAATAAAAAGTCGTTTTTCTTTTTTTATACCAGACCTCGCTCATTTTAACTGGACTCTGCAAGCTGCAAGCAACTGAACCTGCCTTTTGGTTACGCCTGGAGGTGGGGCAGTGGGTCTGTTTGAAAATTATTCTTATATGGTTTGACCACTCAGTCCAGTTACACTGTGCTTAGATTTTAGCAAGTAAGATAGAGTGAGCGAGAGGTATACATCCTACAAATGAGAAATCCTATTTCCCACTTTTCGGCCCCAGATTAGAAGAGACTAACATCAAACTATGGTTTTTAAGATGCCAAAAGAAGCAGCATAGTAGCGTCTTCCCATGTACCCTGGACCTAATATAAATAAATCCAGATGAAAGGAATGCCAGACAGAGAATTGAGCAATTATCAGAACAATGCTTCCTTTTCTTTTTCAAATATCTTTTCATGGAGTTTCAAGGAAGATGAGAAATTCTATGCATATTCCCTGCAAAGATCATTTTCATGAATTCATGGACAGGAACTGCATGAGTAATTACTAGGAGCAAACACCTGTACTCTCCTTTAAAAGAGAAGTACAGCAGGCCGGGCGCAGTGGCTCAAGCCTGTAATCCCAGCACTTTGGGAAGCCGAGACGGGCGGATCACCAGGTCAGGAGATCGAGACCATCCTGGCTAGCACGGTGAAACCCCATCTCTACTAAAAAAATACAAAAAACTAGCCGGGCGTGGTGGCGGGCGCCTGTAGTCCCAGCTACTTGGGAGGCTGAGGCAGGAGGGAACCCGGGAGGCGGAGCTTCCAGTGAGCTGAGATCCGGCCACTGCACTCCAGCCTGGAGGACAGAGCCAGACTCCGTTTCAAAAAAAAAAAACAAAAAAAAAAAAAGCCGGGTGCGGTGGCTCACGCCTGTAATCCCAGCTCTCAGGGAGGCAGAGGCGGGAGAATAGCTTGAGCCCAGGAGTTCGAGACCTGCCTGGGTAATAGAGTGAGACCCTGTTCTCCACCAAAAGGAAGAAAAAAAAAAAAGACAAAAAAAATAAAATAAAATAAAAGAAGAGCACAGCAAAGAATAAATACAGGAAGAGGAAAATGTAAAGCTTTGTAAAATACAGATGAAAGGTACAAAAAAGTATGAACCAATAGAAACTCTCTCAAGTCTAAGATCTACTTCTAAACGAGTTCAAAGTAATAGGGTATCAATAAATATTTTAGAGGTATTAAATTCTTATTGACTTTATTTATAAAGTTAATTTATCTCAAAATACCTTCCCTTGGGGAGTAGCTAAGTGACAAATATTATTTATCTATAAACAACATTTCAGCATTTAGCATATTGTCTTGCAGAGACTTGAAAGGGTTTCTATTGGTTCGTATTTTCATTGCTTTTATCATATTTTACTAAGCTAACAGCTTCTCAATGAACACAGTTGAGAGACATAGAAACTTTTACTAACCTAGTGGTCAGCACTGATGTGGTATATCCAGTGTCTTTTCTCAGCAAGGTACAGAAAGAACTGCTTTGATGATGGTCTGATAAAATATATCCATCATGAATTTATAAGGGATTAAGTCTATTTACAACTGCCCTAAGGACCAGTGCATCGACCAGGAAGTCAGGGTCAAGTGGTGGCTTATTAAGAGAGCCATCAAGATGAGAGAGGCCAAGACTAAAGCAACCACTGCTTAAAGAGATTGACAAATCTTCTCATGGGAGATACTCATGAATTTTAAGTAATTCTCAAAGAAAAAAGAACTGTTTAACTTTTTCTCAAAGCACCAATGACTTCAATTGTTCCCGAAATGATTTTTGTCTTGACTGTTCCTTCCAATTCTTACCTTCACTCTGGTAAGTCCTCAAGGACAGCAATGTTAAGAAGAATGTTGTCTGAAAGACTACAAATAGAGCCATCAGTTCTGGTTTTCTGAAAAATATAAATTATAAAGAAGGAAAATTTTATTTAATGTTCAATCCTGGTAAGTTTCTTTGAGCCAACTGTGGTAGATGAAGCATTAAAGGCTCCCATATTTCTCCCTTCCCTGTATCCCCATGTCTCTTGTCATGTTACATTAGAGTCCCCCCCAAAATAGGAAGAGTGTATTTCCCTGCCCCATGGGACATTCCTAGGTCCATAAATGAGGCACAAGTGATAGTGTGCCAGGTAGGATGGTGTGCCAGTTTCTACCTGCTCTTTTGTGTTTCTACCTTTGACATGAAAAGAGTGTTTATGGGCTACCCTACTATATTAGTCTGTTTTCATGCTGCTGATAAAGACATACCTGAGACTGTGAAGAAAAAAGGTTTAATTGGACTTACAGCTCCACATGGCTGGGAAGGCCTCAGAATCATGGCAGGAGGTGAAAGGTACTTCTTATATGGCGTGGCAAGAGAAAATTAGTAAGAAGCAAAAGTAGAAAGCCTTGATAAGCCCATCAGCTCTCATGAGACTTATTAACCATCAGGAGAATAGCACAGGAAAGACCAGCCCCCATGATTCAATTGCCTCCCACTAGGTCCCTCCAACAACATATGGGAATTCTGGGATATACAATTCAAGTTGAGATTTGGGTGGGGCCACAGCCAAACCGTATCACCTACTGGAACCAGAAGGAGAATGAGTAACACATGAAACAGAGAGGGTCACCTCAGCTGCTCTAGCTGAGATGAGCCTAGATCAGCCAGCAGCCAGCCGACCCCAGACAAGGGCAGCTGACCCCAGGTAAAAGAGCAATAAATGCTCATTGCCATGTGCCACTGATGCTTGGTGGCAATGGATAACTGATCAACCAATTCATTCAGACCAAGCAGAGATTGGTAAAGAAAGGTCAAGCAGAGAAACAAGAGTTAAATATGGACAACAAACTCTTATTAGAAAGAGAACAAATACAATAGTCTCAAGAGAGCTAAATTTAAATTAATTACTTGGAGGTGAGAGCATCTCCATTCTTCCCTATCTCCCTCATTAAAATTTAACCTAGGTTAGCATATTCTCCCAAGAGACAGTCAGTTTTTCATTATTCCAAATAATTTCCGGTTTTCCTTTCCTTAGAAAAGAATTGTAAAGACCCAAAGAGCTTCAGTGATTCATCAGGTACTTTGACCACGGGAAAATCTGTGGACATCAAGAATAAGGCTGGATGACCTCAAAAAGGTTAATACGTTCTTAATTTAATAACAAATGTGTTAGTCAGGGGAAGCACTGAATTTCACTTTTCTCCTTCAAACTCTGACTCAGCAGAGGTCAACAATGAAACAATTAATTTGAAAACAATTTTTGCCTCTGTCCAGCCACCTGGATTTTATCAAAAGCCAGCAATTCAGTAAACCAGATAATCAACTCTTACTGCCTATGTCCTCTATTTTTAAAAATAATATTTTACAGGTAAGTGGGAACAACCGTGAAGACTAAAAGAGGGTGAAACCACATTAACAAATTATTCTAGGGTGGTCAGACCTGTCTATAGGTAAGCCCAATTGCAAACAGAGGAAAAAATCTGCAAAGAACACATTTTGTTTATATTCCTTTAAGCACCTCTTTCCACTACTTTCTATTTTTGGCAAACATATCACTCATACTTCTCCAAAATCTCTACTTAAAACTTCAAATAGAATACACCGAGGGAGAGGCTTCAAGATGGCTGGCTAGAGGCACCTGGCACTTACCTCCTCTTAAAAGGACCAGTACAGTGAGTAGATAATCACATGTTGAATAGAGCATCGAAGAGAGACCACTGGAATTCAGCAGGGAAGTGACGGAGAACCCCTGAGAAGGAGAGAGAGGTAAAGCAGATGACCCAGCCAGGATTGGCTCAGAGCCAGAAGAAACTCCCCAGCGCCAGGAAAAGTTAAGTGAGAGATCCCCAGTGGTTTATATCACTACTGTGCACTCCTGTAATCCTAGCCACAAGACAGTCCCTCCACCCTTGCCAGCCCTGAGACTAGCATAGGGAGCTGTCTGGAGTCTGTGTGATGGCATTGCTCCAGAGAGGGAGTGCATGTGGGGTCCCCACCCCCTTCCTCTCAACAGCACAGGACCACGTTGAGAGCCCAGCCCCCATTAGACTACATCCTGTACTGGGGCCAACAGACCCTGCTCTCCACATTCCTGCAGCCCTGCTGACATCACCCAGTATCCATTCAGAGTGCTGTGGTGTTGTAATGCTGACTGGACCCAGCAGTGTGGCTGTGTCCCCAGCACTCTACCTCACTCAGTCTACACCCTGGGGAACAACTGGTACAGCACACTGGGGAAGCTACCCTCAGAACAAAAGAAGCCAAAGTATGTGCTCCCAAAAGCCTGAGAGTCTGTTACTTGTGATCACTGTCACTGACAGCAACTCTAACCCGTCCCCCACCTCCAGCATCAGGGCTGCCACCCACCTGCATGTACTTTTAGGGGGTCTGGGGACCAGTCCACCCCACCAACCACTGTCACCAGCACTGCCTGAGTGCATTGTCCAGGGCCCTGGGGATCAACTTGCCCCATCTACCACAGCTAGCATTCATGCACAACATCCGGAGGTCTAAGGACAGGCTTGCCACGCCCAGCACCACCCTCACTAGTGCCTGCACGCATGAAGCGGGGGCCTGGGAATTGATCTGCCTTGCCCACCACCTGTGGCAGCCACTCACACTTTCTGGAGTCCTGATGACAGCTCCCCCCCGCCCCACCCAGCCTGCGGTGCCCACATACATCATCCAGGAGCCTGGGGATTAACATGCCCAGTCTAACACCACCAGCATCTGCACCTGCCTCCTGGAAGCCTGAGCATGAGCCTGCCATCATCACTACCACCAGAACCTACCAGCATACACTACCTGGAGTCTGGGAACTGGCCTGCCACAGCCCATCACAGCCACCACCAGCACTCATGTGCTGACTGCTGACCTGCCACAACTACCATTACCAACACCACACATACTGCCCAAGGGCCAGAAGATCTGTCTGCCTGCCTGGCCTACCACTGCCACTGCTGGCACCCAAGAAAGCCACATGGAGGCCCAAGGACTGGCCCATCCAACCCCACTACCACTGGTGCTTGTGTACATCAGGTGGGCATGTGGGGGCCCAAGGACCGACACACTAGGCCCGGTGCCACCACCACCAGTGGGGCTCAACAACCAGCCTGTCTCACCACAGCTTCCACTAACAACAGCAGACTAAGCCACCAAGGAACTCACAGACACTACTAATGCTGATTACAGCAAAATATGTCATACAGAGACTACACTACTGTGTCCAGCCAGAATCAAAACCTAAGCACTCTCTCTACCCAACCAACACTATTGATACAGCTATAGGAAAAAAATTTTTCCCTATGAAAGCAAATCCATAAAATTACAAACAGCAACTCTTTCACCAGATGCTCAGATAGTAATGTAAGGACGCAAGAAACATGAAAAAGCAAGGAAACATGATACCTCCAAAGGAACATAATAATTCTCCAGCAACAGATTCCAATGAAAAAGAAATCTATGAAACGTCTGAAAAAGAATTCAGAGTAATGACATTAAAGAAACTCAGAGAGATACAATATAACATAAACAATTCAAAGAAATCAGGACAATTAATATCTGAATGAGAAAATCAAGAAAAGAGATATCATTAAAAGGAACCAAACAGAGGCCCTGTACTTGAATAATTCAATAATTGAAATAAAAAAATACAATCAAGAGCTTCATCAGCAGACTAGAAAGAATTTCTGAACTTGTATACAAGTCTTTTGAAATAACTCAGTCATAAAAGAGACATAGAGAGAGAGAGAAAGAGAGATACAGACAGACAGACAGAGAGAACTTAAATGAAGGAAGAATGCCTACATGACATATGGGACATCACAAGGTGACCAAATACTCAAATTTCTGGTGTTCCATGAGGAAAAGACATGGGCAATGGCATTGAAAATCTATTTAACAAAATAATAACTGAAAACTTCCCAAGTCTTGCAAGAGATATAGACATCTGATACAGAAAGCTCAGAGATCCCGAAAGATATTCAACCCCAAAAAAGTCAGTCAAAAGTCAAAGACAGGGAGATAATTTTTGAAAAAGAAAGAGAAAACCATAAGTCATATATATAAGGAAACCTCCATCAAACTAACAATGGATTTCTTAGCAGAAAACTTAAAGGTCAGGAGAGAATAGGCTGATATATTCTAAATGCTGAAAGAAAAAAAAAACTTCAGGCAAGAATACTGTATTTAGCAAAGCTATCCTTCAAAAATGAAGGAGAAATAGTCTTTCCAAGATAAGCAAAAACTAAAGGAATTTATCCCCTCTACACCAGCCCTACAAGAAATGCTTAAGGGAATCGTATATCTGGAAGTGAAAGGATGATATCTACCATCATGAAAACACATGAAAATATAAAACTAATTGGCAGAACAGACATGCAAATGAGAAAGAGCAATGACTCAGATATATCCACTGCAGAAAACCACCAAACTGCAATGATGAACAATAAGAGAGAAAGAAAAGAACAAAGGATATAAAAAACAACCAAAAAACAGTTAACAAAATACAGGAATAAGTCTTCACGAATCAGTAATAACCTCGAATGTAATGTAAATGGATTAAATTCCCCATCTGAAAGATGTAGGCTGAAAGGATTTAAAAAATGACCCAACTACAGGCTGCTTACAACAAACAAACTTTACCAGTACAGACACATATAGACTGAAAGTGAAGGGATAGGAAAAGATATTCTATGCAAATTGAAATCAAAAGCAAGTGAGAGTACCTATATTTAGATAAAATAGATGTTAAGAACCAGAGAAAGACAAAAAGAAAGTTGTTATAATAATAATAAAGGGCTCAATTCAGCAAGAAGATATAAAAAATACCAAATATATGTGAACCCAACACCAGAGTATCCAGATTTATAATAAAGCAAACATTACTAAATCTAAAGGGAAAGATAGACTCTAATACAATAATATCTGGGGATTGTTTTTTTGGGTGGGGGGAGATGGAGTCTCGCTCTGTCGCCCAGGCTGGAGTGCAGTGGCGGGATCTTGGCTCACTGCAAGCCCTGCGCCCCCCGCGTGAATGGGTTCACGCCATTCTCCTGCCTTAGCCTCTGGAGTAGCTGGGACCACAGGCGCCTGCCACCACGCCCTGCTAATTTTTTGTATTTTTAGTAGAGGCGGGGTTTCACCTTGTTAGCCAGGATGGTCTCAATCTCCTGACCTCGTGAT
>NW_012100209.1:1118202-1185793 GCF_000951045.1 Mandrillus leucophaeus | reverse complement strand
AGAGGAAATGGACAAATTCCTGGACACACACAATCTACCAAGATTGAACCAGAAATAAATAGAAAATCTGAACAGACCAATAAGAAGTAGTAAGATAGGATCAGTAATAAAAGTCTCCCAATAAAGAAAGTCCAGGACCAGATGGCTGTACTGCTTAATTCTACCAAACTTACTGAGAAGAAGGAACACCAATTCTCCACAAAGTATTTAAAAAAATTAAAGAAGAGGGAATTCTCTCTAATTCTACAAGGCTCACATTACCCTGACACCAAAGCCAGACAAGGACACACAAAAAAAGAAAAATATAGGCCAATATCCCTAAATAAAAGGTTTAAATAAAACTTCAAATGAGTTTATATTACAACTGAATATTAAAACCAGGAGGAAAACTAATTCTAGAGGAAATAATTTCTAATCATAACCAAGGGGAAGTCAAAGCAAAACAATCATCAAGGAAATGCAAATCAAAACCACAGTGAGATGTCATCTTACTCCAGTTAGAATGGCTAGTATCAAAAAGGCAAAAATAACAAATGCTGGCAATGATGCAGAGAAAACGGAACTCATACACTGTTGCTGGGAATGTAAATTAGAATAGTCAAAAAAATATTTTGCCAATATAGGCAAAAATCCTCAATAAAATACTAGGCAAATAGTATCCAACAACACATCAAAAACATCATACACCATGATCAAGTCGGATTTATCCCAGGGATGCAGGAATGGTTCAACCTATGCAAATCAATAAATGTGGTACATTACATCAAAAAAAAAAAAAAAAATGGAGGACAAAAACCATATGATCATCTCAATAGATGCAGAAAAGGCATTTGATAAAATTCAACACTCCTTCATGATAAAAACTCTCAACAAACTAGGCATAGAAGAAACGACCCTCAACATAATAAAGGCCACATATGACAAACCCACAGCTAACATCATACTGAATGGCGAAAAGCAAAATATTTTCTCTCAGAATTGGAATGAGAAAAGGATGCCCAATTTTACAACTCTTATTCAACATAGTACTGGAAGTCTTAGCTACAGCAATCAGGCAAGAGAAAAATAAAAGGCAGCCAAATTGAGAAAGAAAAAATGTCCCCATTTGCAGACGTCATGATCTTGTATATAAAAAACCTAAAGATTCCACAAAAAAATTATTAGAACTGATAAATGAATTCAGTAAAGTTGCAGAACACAAAATCAACATAGAAAAACTAGTAGTGTTTCTCTACACTAAGAACAAACTGATCAAAAAAGAAATCAAGAAAGCAATTCCATTTACAATAGATACACCAAAAAACCTAAAAATAAATTTAACCATGGAGGTGAAAGACGCTGAAGGAAAGCTACAAAACACTAATCAAAGAAACTGGAGAAAACACAAACAAATCCATTCTCATAAATTGGAAGACATAGTATTGTTAAAATGACCATATCACCCAAAGCAATCTACAGATTCAATGCAATCCCTATCAAAACCTCAATGACATTTTTCACAGACGTAGGAAAAACCATTCTAAAATTCATATGAAACCACAAAAGATCTCAAATAGACAAAGCAATCCTGAGCAAAAAGAACAACGCTGAGACCTCACAACACCTGCCTTCAAAATATACTACAAAACTACAGTAACCCAAACAGCATGATATTGGTATAAAAACAGACACATAGACCAATTTATGAGAACAGAGAACCCAGAAATAAATTCACATTTTTACAGCCAAATGATTTTCAACCAAGGTTACAAGAACATACATCGGGGAAAGGACACACTCTTCGATAAATGGTGCTGGGAAAACTGGATAGTAATGCAGTAGAGTGAAACTAGATCCCTATTTCTCATCATAGATAAAAACTCCAAATGGATTATACACTTAAACATAATACCTAAACTATAAAAATACTAGAAAAAAACATAGCAGAAACACTTCAGAACATTGGTCAAGGCAACAGTTTTATCACTAAGACTTCAAAAGCACAGGAAACAAAAACAAACACAGATAAATAGAACTATATCAAACTAAAATGTTTCTCCATAGCAAAGGAAACAATCAACAGAGTGAAGAGAAAACCTGCAGAACGAAAGCAAATATTTGCAAACTATTCATCTGACTAAGAACTAATATCCAGAATATGCAAGGAACTCAAACAGCTCAATAATAACAAGAAAAATCCCATTAGAAAGTGGACAAATGTTCCAAACAGACTTTTATCAAAAGAAGACATACAAATGGCCTACATGTATATGGCAAAAATGCCCAACATCAACAATCATCAAGGAAATGCAAATCAAAACCACAGTGAGATGTCATCTTACTCCAGTTAGAATGGCTAGTATCAAAAAGGCAAAAATAACAAATGCTGGCAATGATGCAGAGAAAAGGGAACTCATACACTGTTGCTGGGAATGTAAATTAGAATAGTCATTATAGAAAACAGTATGGAGGTCTCTCAAAAAACTAAAAATAGAACTACCATATAATCTAGCAATCTGACTACTAGGTATTTATTCAAAGAAAAAGAAATAAGTATATCAAAGGGATACCTGCACCCCCATGTTTATTGCGGCACTATTCACAATAGGAAAGATGGAATTAACGTGTGTCGTTCAAAGGACGAGTGATAAAGAAAATGTGGTATATATACACAGTGGAATAAAATTCAGCCATAAAAAGGAATGAAATCCTGTCATTTGCAGCAACATGGATAGAACTCAAGGTCATTGTGTTAAGTGAAATAAGCCAGGCACAGAAAGCAAAATATCACATGTTCTCACTCCTATGTGGGAGTTAAAAAAAAAAAAAAAAGGTGGATCTCATGGAAATAGAAGTTAGAATGATGGTTACCTGAGGCTGAAAAGGGTTAGGAAGGGGGCAGTCAACAGGCACAAACATGCAGTTAGACTGGAGGAACAAGGGCTAGTGTTCCATAGCACCACAGGGTGATGATAGCTAACGACAACATATTGTGTATTTCAAAATTGCTAAAGGAAAAAATTTCCCCAACACAAAGAAATGATAAATGTTTCAGGTGATAGATACCCTAAAGACCCTGATTTAATTACTATGCATTTTATGTATGTATCAAAATATCACATAGACCTCCTAAATATGTACAATTATTATATATACAATTTTTTTAAAGATAACTAGAAGATGCTGGGCATGGTGGCTCATGCCTGTAATCCCAGCACTTTGGGAGGCTGAGGTGGGTGGATCACCTGAGGTCAGGAGTTCGAGACCAGCCTGGGCAACATGGTAAAACCCCATCTCTACTAAAAACACAAAAATTAGCCAGGCATGGTGGCACGCATCCATAGTCCCAGCTACTCAGGAGGCTGAAGGAGGAGAATTGCTTGAATCTAGGAGGCAGCAGTTGCAGTAAGCCAAGATGGCGCCATTGCACTCCAGCCTGGGTGACAGAGCGAGACTCCATCTCAAGAAAAGAATAAAAATAAAAATAAGATAGCCAGAAGACAGAATTTTAAATGTTATCAGAAAGAAATGATAAATGTTTAAACTTTTGAATATGCTAATTACTTTGATCATTATACAATGTATACATACACTGAAACATCACAACTGTACCCCATAAATATGTATAATTATTATGTCAATTTTAAATAAAACTTCAAATGAGTTTGTATTACAACTGACTATTAAAGCCAGGAGGAAAACTAATTCTAGAGGAAATAATTTCTACAAGGGGAAGTCAAAGCAAAATCCACCAAAATGTCTGGCACTCACTTTGCAATTTAAAATATCCCTCATAAATTTAAAGGCAGATGATTCAGAGAGTGATGTGCATGTTGCCAAATGTTTTTGAAAAGGACTATTTAAAATGTTTCTAAAATTTTGACATTTTCCTAGAATATCGAGTATTTTACATGTCACAAAAAATTCAGGTTATGGGGCAGAAAAACTTAAGACTAAAAATTAGAAGCCACTTGCCATTTAAGGGTAAGCAGAAATTAGAGAATAAAAGCTGTCAAGCAACACAATGGAAAGACATGAGTATTTACAAAAGATGTTTTTCTATGGTTTGGGTACCACAGAAGAGCCTTTGAGAACCATCAAGATAGTCTTTTCTGGGCCAGGCATGATGGCTTATGCCTGTAATCCCAGAATTTTGGGAGGCAGAGGCTGGAGGATTGCTTCAGGCCAGGAGTTCCAGACCAGACTGGGCAACATAGCAAGATCCATCTCTACAAATAAAAATTAAGATTACCTGGGCATGGTGGCATGTGCCCACAGTCCCAGTTTCAAGGGAGGCTGAGTCAGGGGCATCCCTTGTATCTGGGAGTTCAACGGTGCAGTGAGCCATGATTACACCACTACATTCCAGCCTGGGTGTCTGAGCCTATCTCTAAAACCAAAAATAAAAGATCACAGGATAGTCTTGTCTGGAATTCCTGCCCTTTGTACTGTCTCTCACATACGTCGGGCTATGACTCCTAGAAGCTTAGCTTCAGCGCTCAGATTCCCTGTTTTTTCTGTCATCAGTTGACACATGTTGGGCAGGGGCGAGCAGGACACAGTAGTCACTGCCTATGCATGAGCAAAGTGATTATTATTTCCAGCAGTGGGACTGGACAAAGCCACCCCCCGTGTTTCAGGCCCCAGGCCACCTGAGGACCACAGACGGAAGGAAGATGAGTCCTACCTACTATCCAAAAACTTTCTGCTAAAATCAATAAAGTTTATCAAAAAGTGCAGAACAGGAGTCAACACCAGGAAGAACATTGCAGAGACACTATGGAGCTTCTTTAGTAAATGCCAGAGGAACAGGCTTCCTCATGGCTGACGCTGTGTGAAAAAACACTGCTTCCAAGACCCAAGAAGTCCCCAACTCCATACCTTGTAAATAAATCCTCCTCAAGTTATCCTGTTCCAAGTGTGCCAAATGTTTCCTGATGGGACCCTGACTAACACAACAAAAAGCCCACAAGTGAGGGAGAAAACTCTGCAAAGATCCTGAGGTGCGGGGGCTGCTTGGAGGATTCAGGGAACAAGGGGGAGCCAGGTGTGGCTAGAGAGGAGCGAGCAAGCAAGCTGGTGAGAGCCGAAGAAGACATCAGAGGGCATGCAGACAGGCAGAACAGAGCAGGCAAACGTGGGAAGAACCTGGGCTTCTGCTCTGAGCCAGATGGGAGCCACCGTAGATTTTAAGCAGAGGAGTAACGTGGTCTGGCTTACATTGAACAGAAGCCGGCAAGGATAAGAGACTGAAGAGACGACAGTGAAGTGACAGACAACAGGTGGGGAGTGGGGGTGGGGTGTGTGGCGCTGGCAGTGGAGGTTAGGGAGGTTAGTGCAATGGTCCAGACAAGAATGATGAGGGTCTCAGAGCAGGTGACAGTTGTGGAAGCAGTGAGCAGTGGGTGGAATTTGGGAGTGATTTTAAAGATAGAGCTGACAGGACAGGGGTGGTGACACATCATGGATGGCTACAGGAGTTTTGACCAGAGCCCCTTGAAGAATGTACCGTTTATGGAGAAGCAAAGGAGTGTGGGAGGAACAGACCTGGTGGTCTGTATCAAGAGTTCAATTTGTCAATTTGTTCAAGATGCTTATTTCATCTCCAGGAAAAGATGTCAGACAGCTAGCTGGATACACAGTTTGGAGGTCTGGGAGTGGTCCCGGCTAGGCATATACATTCAGGCGCATCCTCCGTCCTTACACATAGTACTTAAACCCATGGGACTAGACCATCACCAAACCGGAAGTACAGACAGAAAAGAGAGGCGGTCTGCGCATGAAGCTCTGGGCTGCTCCACACCCTCTACTGTGGCCCCTCCTGCGGATCAAGTGAAAATCCAAGATGGGGCCAGGCTTTCCTAGTTCGCCTCAAGGATGAGGGCTGTGTGGTGGGGGTGAGCAATCTGCACAGCCCTGCAGCCCCGGCACAGTCTCACTGCTGCTCTGGCCGGGACAACCTTGGTGGTGTCTCCTCTGCAGCTCTGCTTCTGGCACAGGAAATGCAGTAGGCCCTCTCATCCACCCGATCGGCTTTCTCCACAACTGTCAGTGAGGAGCATTGCTCCTTCCAACTTCCAGTGAGAAAAGGAAGTCAGGGAAGTGTGAAGCAGCAGAATTTAGAAAGGGAAAAAATACTTCCTGCTTCATCCCCACTACTTGGTCCTTTCCCCAAATCTGTGCTTCATTTCTCTCTCCTTTTCAGGTCTCCATCATTCCCAACCAGACTATGAGCCACTTGCAGGCAGGCCTGGATCTTATTCCCCATTGTCTATCAGTCCCAGAACACAGTTGCTATTCAGTAAGTATTTGGTAAATGAATAAAAATAGGTACTAATTTTCTCACGTTCTTTCTTCTTTGCTTTAAATCTTGTTTTAATGAAAACAGATTCCTGTTCAGGCCTTTCTACTTTTACTATTGTCAAATATTGCCTAATTTATAAATCTTGCATTGACTTTCCTTCTCTGCAGGGCAAAAGAAGGGAAGAAAAATTACCCATTGATTTTGTAAAACTTCTTATTCAAATCTTGTCTTTTGTAAAATCTCATTCTCAATAAAGATGCTTATGAAAATCCCTCAGAAAAATATCACACGCCTAATGAAACACAGCTTTTTCAATGGATTTTAGTCTGCCCTTCCTCACCACACTTCTTGTTCTGTCAAATATTCCTGGGAAGTTTCCTCACCACAAATAACACCCATGAGAAGCAGTGTGGTAAGAGTTATTCACTTCCGAGTTATTCACTTCCGAAGAACGGGGGTGTATTGCCAAACTCTTCAAAACTGGCTGGGTGACCTGATGATGTCTTATGCAAATGCCATTTTAAAGGAAGAAGCTGTTCTTGGAGGTCTTGTGCCTGGGTGTATGCATTTATGAAAGAGTCCTGTGCAGCAGCACAAAGAGTTGAATGCTACTTCTTGCAGGTTCTCCATGATTCTCAAGCTCAGTTATCTTTGTTTTTTTTTTTTTTTTTTTTAGAGTACTGCCAGTTTATTTGAGAGTCGCTTTGAAGAGGCCTCTACCTTACAGCATAGGGTTGATTACTTACAAGTGTTCACTCCAATTCCCTTCCTCCTCAAAGCTCCACAGTCAGACGCTACAGTCACGGGAAGCTTTGAGCATTTCTCCTTTCACATCCATCCCCCACACCCCACCTCTTGAATCTGTCCACTGGATAATGGTTAAGTGTTTCCACCGGAGTTATAAGGCAAATCCTGATTTATAAAATTGAATTAGCTCATGAATAACTGATTTTTTAAAAAAGCAATGTTCAGTTCAAGATTTCTGGAATTTGTGACATCAGCTAGGATGAAAGCTGTGTCTCTAAGAGGTAAATGAAGCCAAATAAAAAAATGAAAAACATGAATCCAAGGGTATTCTGAATCCAAAATATATGTACATATGCTAAAGGTGATATTTTAAATCACTTTTGAGAAAACATAAATCATTCCCCAAAATGGTACTAGAACAATAGCCTGGAGACTTGTGGGAAAAGGAAGCTGGAATATTAATAATTAAGTGCCATGGACTCTGACATAAAATGCTTAGGGTCAAATTCCTGTTTTGGTACTTAAAAACCATATGGCCAATGACAAGTCATTTAACCCTTCTAGATTTCAATTTCCTTTTCTACAGAAGAGAAAAATAAAATAACTTACCTTATAGCATTGGCATGAGGATTAAACAGGCTTATGAGAATCTACATATAGCAAATCCAGTTAATGTTAATTTTATTATTATAGCTATTGCCTCACTTCCTTCAGCAAAATAAATTCCAGATGAACAAAGATATCAATGCAAGAAATAAAGCCGTTAAAATTACTAGAATAAATCCTAGGTAAACAGTTTTATAATCTGTTAGGCATGATATAAAACCCATAAGCAAAAAAGATAAGGATTGTAGGGGGAGGGTGAGGAAAGATAAAGATAGCTATACTGATTAATAAACACTGAAACATTTTAGTGCTTTAAATGAAAACAATAGTTTCAATATGTATCACAAAGAGTTATCCCTCATATACAAAAAGTTCTTAGAAATAAGTAAAAACAGGTAAACAACTCTAGAAAAACATGAATACATAATTCATGAAAAAAGGGAAATACAATATCACCCTCCCCCACAAAAAACTTGGCAAGATCACTAAGAATTAAAGACAATTGTGTGTGTATATGTCTGTGGATGTCTATGTAGTATCCAATTGGTAATGTTTAAAAAGGTCTTAATGCCTCACACTGGTAAGAGTTTACAGAAGTAAGCATTGTGACTCACTAATGATCAAAGCATACAACTTTACAGAGGTCCATTTGACCACATCTACTAAAATTCTATGTGTATTTCTGTTGATCCAGAAATAATTCTATAATTGTATTGCTGAAATTTTGCCCTACAGATGATAGATAAGACAGATAGAGTCACCTTACATATTGTATGCACATGTATTTAAAGACTCTTATAGCACTGTGTACATGGGGGAAAAAATGAAAATTCAAGAGCCTTTAAAAAGGAACTGAAAAATAATTATGGTGCATTTCTACAAAGGAACATCATGCAACTGTTAAAAAGAATGAACTAGATCCATACGCTGACATGGAAAAATATTCTAAAATACTGAGTGAATGTATTAGTTCATTTTCACACTGCTGATAAAGACATACCAGAGACTGGGCAATTTACAAAAGAAAGAGGTTTAATGGACTCACAGTTCCACGTGGTTGGGGAGGCCTCACAGTCATGGTGGAAGGGGAAAGGCACATTTCACATGGCGGCAGACAAGAGAAGAATGAGAGCCAAGTGAAAGTGGTTTCCCCTTATAAAACCATCAGATCTTGTGAGGCTTATTCACTACCGTGAGAACAGTATGGGGGAAACTGCCCCATGATTAAGTTATTTCATACTGGGTTCCTCCCACAACATGAGGGAATTATGGGAGCTACAATTCAAGATGAGATTTGGGTGGGGACACAGCCAAACCACATCAGTGAATAAGTCAGTTTCAAAACAGTATACACCTAATAACATCTCTGAAAGAGAAGTGTGGCAGTATGCAGCTGTGCCCCTCAGTGCTCCTTTCAAGAGAGCACAGATGACTGCCAGCCTTCAGACACTGCCCCTTCAGATCTGCTGAACATTCACACACCCCAGGCTGCTCCCAGTCAATAGCTGCTGCTGGAAGCAATTCCTTCCCACCTTCCTTCCTCTCCCTCTCCTTCCACAGGCATCACACCTGCACTGGGTCTGAAGGCTCTGTGCCTACCATTACTCCCCTTCCCCTTACAAGTCCTTCCCCCAGTAAATCTCCTGCACATGTGTTTCTGTCTTGCTGTCATCTACTTGAGGGATCCACACTGGCCCCAAAAGACACACCTACTTACTAAGTTATAAATTTAGAGCTGAGATGGAGGGAAGGAGGTGGCCAGAATAAGAGAAATTATAGATAACTCATTTCAAGTTATACAATTCTGCAACATTAAGCATTCCTTAAAACGTGTGTGTGTGCATGTTTTAAACATATTAAGCTCAGTCTTGTGCAAGTGACAATTTCCTTATTTCCACACTTGAAACCATATATCGCAACACGAATAAACTAGTTGACAGTGTTTATGTTTCCAATCCAACCCATGGTATTGAACAGACTTGAAAAAGGCTGACAGTTTTTACATACTAGATCAACCTGGGAGGATGCCATGTGTTTCTGTACAGAAAATGTAACCTCTTAGGTTCTGAGAGAGTGTAGATACTTTAATGATCCATTTCCAAATGCAAAAAGTAGCCAATGTCCTAAGTAGAAAAATCATACTACCATCCCCTGCTGACAGACGGACACCCTGAAGTATATATATGAAGTAAACTTGCTCAAAATCCCCCATTAGGGAGGCTGAAAGTAGAAAGAGGTGACCAAGAAATAACATGGTGTATGAAAAATTTACTCACGAGAAAGCATAACTTCTGTCGATACACATCTTCTCAAAAGCTGGCATACACATGAACAATGGAACCTCAATCACTGTTTTCTGAGAATTATTTTGTCTTACATTTTCCCAAGTGTTCTTCATGTCTTACATTTTCTATTTGCAGAACCACTTACAATTGTGCTTTTCTTTAGTTGACATTAAATGTCATATTCAGGCTGCATATATTTTATGTGATTGTCTTCATCTTAAGTCAACAGTTTTAAATAATTCTGATGGTTAATCGCCTCAATGATTCCAGATCTAAGAACACAGCCAGGTATTCTATTTAGCGATCTCACCAACCCTCTTTCTTTCAACAAAAATGAAGGGAGGGAGGGAAGAAGGAAGAAAAGAAAACAACTATAATTTAGTTCTTTAGCACGTAATTTTAAAAGAAATAAATTTACAAACCCTGTCAATCACATTCATTACAAATAAGAAGTACTATCACTAGCAGCATAACTTTAAATAGTAGTGCCAGACTGTATACCCAAAGTGTGGACAAAAGATCAGCAGTATAAAGACTACCTGGTAGCTTGTCAGAAATGCAAGATCTCGGGCCAGACCTTAGACCTCTTGAATCTGCATTTAGACAGTCTCCTCAGGTGATTCATATGCACAGTGAAGTTTGAGAAACACTACTATATTTAAAATATATGATATATTTTTGTCTCTTAGGATACTATCAATAAATAAAGGAAATTATTTACTGGTTCCTATTACCAGTAAGGCACTCTGCAAAACTATGAGTAAGATATAAATATGAAAAAGATCCCAGCTAGCATGTATTAGATACTAACTCTCTACGAGGTGCTTTGCTAAGTGACTTACATGCATTTATTAATTGAATCCTCGCAACAGTGCTAAGAAAAGGATTATATTATTATTCCCATTCACAAAGGAGGAAATTAAGGATAAGAAAGTTTAAAAGTAACTTATCCAAAGCGACCCAGTTAATCTGATGTGAAGCCAGTATTTGAAATCAGATAAGTCATTAACCAAAGTTCACATGACACAGCTTCCTTAAAGCTTGGAGCTCATACCAAAGTTGACATTAAAGCATTAAAAATTGCTAACAATTATAAACTCAATAAAATCTTAATTAAAAATAGGATTGTATTAAACTTGACAGGCTATTTGTAAATAGAAAATGTATGTGATTTGTAAAAAAGTTATTTTTCAAAGTACAAATATATGCTACAAGAGTTTTAAAAACACTATAAAGCTACGGTAGTTAACTCAGAGTGATACTGGTATAGGAAAAGAGAAAAAAAAAAAAAAGATCAATGAAACAGAATACAGTCCTGACACAGGCCCTTTTACAAACAGGAATTTATTTAATGATGAAAACAGAATTTCAAATGAGTTGGAAAAAAGACGAATTATTAAATAAATGCTATTGGATCAACTGTCTTAAACTTTACAAAAAAATTAAGTTACATCTTTACCTTTCACTTTGTATCTATCAAGTGGAAAAATGGGCAAACCCTTTGAAACAAGAATACCTCTCCTCGGATTCTCTTCCACAGAAATACTCACACTTGAGCAGGAAGATGAATGTGTGATCTGCCCTGAAGCAATGTTGCTAATGCTGAGTGTCCATCAATACAGGAAAGGATGGATAAATTACATTCTGTTTCTACTTTAGAATAACATGTAGCTGGCCAGGCATAGTGGCTCACGCCTATAGTCCCAGCACTTTGGGAGGCCGAGGCAGATGGACTGCTTGGGCCCAGAAGTTCAAGACCAGTCTTGGCATCATGGAGAGACCCAATCTTTACAGAAAGTACAAAAAAAAAAAAAAGAAAAACAAAAACAAAAAAAGTCAGGTGTGGTGGCATGTGCCTGTAGTAACAGTTTCTCAGGAGGCTGAGGTGGGAGATCACTTGAGCCCAGAAGGTCGAGGTTGCAGTGAACCATGATCATGACACTGCACTTCTGCCTGTGTGACAGAGTTAGACCATCTCACACACACAAAAGAAGAACAACACATAGCCATTAACAAAAGAGGTACAGAGAGACAATGGAAAGGTCCCTAAGACTTGGAAAGTGAAAAAGTAAGCTGCACAATAAGTATAGTAAGATCATTTGCATATTTAAAACATATGTATATGTAGTATTATGTAAATCTATAGAAAAGAAAAACAAACCTTAGAATGGTATTATCAAACTTAACCTTCCCTCTTCTGAGTGGCAGTAGGGAGGATGGCGATGGCACGTCTACATTTCACTTCACTTCTATATTGTTTGAGAATGAGTTATTCTTTGTATTATTTTTAAAACATAAAAATAGAATACAACATGGAGTGCACAAATGCAGAGCGACCAGTAGAACTAAAATGCGGAGGGAAGGAAGGCTATGAAGCCACCGACACAGCTGTTGGAAAAAAATTCTCCCTTCATGTAGCTACAAAGAAGCCTGCTTGGAGGAGGGGGTTTCTCCAGCAAGGCCGTGATATTCTATTTGTTTTGGTTTGGGTTTTTTCCCCTCATTGTGCACAGTTTTTAAGAAATTTAAGGATTTTTAAGGATTTCCTCCCCCAGGGAAAGGAGGGCCAAGGCTCACCGTTCCTGTAAGTGAGCGAGACCACACTCACTAAGATTCCCTTCTATTGTAGCCAACGAACGCCCCAGACCTTTTCCACAAGGAAAACATCCTCCTTCTTCTTGTCAAATACAGTACCACTGATTCCTCTTTCAAAACCGTAATAGTTCTGATTCGGTTTTGTCCTCAGGACAAAAGGGTTACAAAAATATGAGAGATCCAGGAACACCTCTGCATGTGTTCCTGGTCTGTTCAGGTTAAAGAAAAGGGTAGAGGGGGAAATATCCAGTGTTTATGTGTTCTCCCCAATGTGGCTCGAGTCCCTGCGGAAGAAACACCCAAAACCAGCCTTTTTCTCTCAAAGCAACCTTTGATACAAAAGGCTTAGCCACACCTGCTGGGACAAACGGGAACTGAGACCAAGATATAAGTCACAAGGAGGCAATTTACAGCAGAGAACTAGCTCTTCCCACAATAAAATGTGAGGTGGTGAGCTTCCTGCCACTGAAGGCACTGAACAAATGCTATGTGGGAATCATGAAACTGAAGATTTCCTGAAGATTCTGAATAGGAGGCTGTGGTTGGAGTTTGATGCTTTGAAAGTTCCAGAAATGATTCGCAGACACAGCGGAGTTTGGGAACATCGAGGGCTCTGAGTGCATTTTATAGCAGTCCAGGAGAGAGACAACGCAGGAATCATAATGAAACACACTACCCAGTCTTAGAGTTTCAGCTACAGCTCAGGGATCATGAGCAGACTCCAAACCCAAATCCTGATACTGTCACCTGCTAGCTGTGTGACCCTAGCCAAGTTACAACCTCTTTGGGCCTCAGTTTCCTCAATAAAATAAGAATAAAAAACTAGTACCTGCCTCACTCATGAAGCTTAAATGAGCGAGCATATGTCAAGTGCTTAGAATAGGGGCTGGTCCACAGTAAGTATGAACCATTATTATTTGCAGACAAGGAATCTAAGAGGTGATAAGTAGTTTGACCCGTGTTCCAAAGTCAGTTTCAATCTTGGGAATAAGACCCAAAAATTTCTTTCTCCTCCATCAGAATTCCTTCTAGCTCAAACTAAGTATCCCACATTCAATTCTATCTTCTCTGCCTACATAGACCCCTTCCATTTACTTCTCTTGAATATCTTGTTCCCAAAGTGTTTTCAAGGCAGGTCTGTTACCAAGCCACTCCATCAGCAGCACCTAGCACTGTGCCTCCCGCAGCAGGGCAGGCAGGATGGATGGACGGATGCAGGCATGCATGGGTGGGTGGATGACGGGCAGATGAAGAACTATCGAGAAAGGAATCGCAGTGTCAGGGGTAAAGCCCTGGCCTGCGAAAGCCGGGCTCGGATTTCAGTGCCCTCACAGCTAGCTATATGGCCTTGGACAAGTTCCTGAACCCCTCTGTGCCTAGGTTTCCAGAATGTAGAGGACCACTTCCACTCACGTAGCTGGAGAAGAAGGTAAGCGCCCCGGACGGACACTACTGCAGCGTCGCCCGGGGATTCCTCTCTCCACCTGTGCGTGAGCTCCTCCCGCTTCTCTAGGGACCAGGTTGAAGAGAGACACGGATTCCCAGAGAAATGGCTCTGTCAGGTGGGAGTTAAGGGTTACGAGAGGAGAGGGAGGGGAAGCAATGAACTCCCCCACACGATGTGTTGGGAGAGAGGCAAGAGGGGTTCAAGTGGGAATTTTCACTCAACAAACATTCCCCCATCATCTGAGAAAGAGGCGCCGGGATGGTGAATTTCAAACAGGCAGGGAAATGGGCGACTCGGCAGTGTGCGGCCTGTAAGGAATGAATCGTTTAGTGTTTACCCACCAGGTAGGCGGGCCAAGGGCGAGGACCCTCCGAGCGCCGTCCCCGCGCAGGTGGAAGCCCAGCCAAAGCAAACGCCGGGCAGAGGCGGCACCGAGGGCAACGGGCGGCTGCACTCCCGGTCGCGTCCAGCCGGGACGGGCTGCGAAGTTGTCGGATTCTTTCCCGCGCAGCACCGGGCTAGCCCGTCGGAAAAGCCACAGAGGGCGGCGCGGCGGCAAGGCGCGAGCCGAGTGGGGCCGGGGTGTCGGGGGTACTCACGCCGCGGGCGAAGGGCTCCACGAGCCGGGCCGAGTCCTCGGCGGCGCGTGGGGCGCGGGTGCGGGCGCCGAGGCGGACGTGCAGAGGCGGCCCGGGCCGGGGCTATGAATCAGCTGCGGGGCAAGCGCCGAGGGGCGGGAGTTACGGGAAAACCGCGGGGGAGGGCAGAGGGGTGAGGTCTTTTGCAATTTCCCGTCTTGCTGCGCACTCTTGGCACTCCTGGGACCCACAGGAATTCCCTCCCTTCGGTCCCGGGGGTAGGCGGCCGCGATCCTGCGGGAGGCGCGGCCTCACAACCCGGACTTCGCGGGCGGGCGGGCACGAGTAAGAAGAGGAAGTGGGAGAGGCCTGGGAAGGAAACATGGAAACCCAAAACTCTGCGGCCGAGGCTCCGCGCCCTGCGCGCAGCGCTCCTCCTGCCCGGGCCGAGGACGCCCGGGCCAGCCGGCCGAACCAGAGGGAAGCCGAGTGACCGATGAGGCCTGGGGCTGTGTATCCCACAGGGACACTTGTCATCCCAACCCAGAGGCCAAACCCGTGAGATCCCCGGCTGAAAATCTTCAAGCAAGAGAAGTCCTTTAACCAAACTTCTGGCCGTGTTTCCATTTGGCGTCCAGAGCAATGAAAACGTGTTTGAACCGAATCATAGGGTCCCCATATTTTCCCTACTTGCGTCCTATCTAGAAAGGCCCTGTCCGACAAAGTTTCTTCGGCTGCAATAGTCCCGAAGCCTTTATTTCCCAGTGCAACGACATGCTACACATGATTTACTTTTCCCCTTAAAAATGTCATCGAAACTTTTTTTTTTTTTTTTTTTTGAGACGGAGCCTCACTCTGTCGCCCAGGCTGAAGTGCAGTGGCGCAATCTCGGCTAACTGCAAGCTCCGCCTCCCGGGTTCACGCCATTCTCCTGCCTCAGCCTCCCTAGTAGCTGAGACTACAGGCGCCCGCCACCACAACCGGCTAATTTTTGTATTTTTAGTAGAGACGGGGTTTCACCGTGTTAGCCAGGATGGTCTCCATCTCCTGACCTCGTGATCCGCCCGCCTCGGCCTCCCAAAGTGCTGGGATTACAGGCCTGAGCCACCGCACCTGGCCAAAAATGCCATCCAATCTTTACCGTGTCTGGGCCTTTAAAAGGTGCATTTGACCTCTCTTAGAGGATAACAGGAGCCTTCCGAGGCAGCCTCGGACTGGGGGATCCCATAGCCTCACCTGTCTGGATGCCTGACAGATCAGCAGGCAAGGGGACTTGCTCCAGATCAGCTGAGCCCAGTTTGGTTTGAGTTTGGGGACCCTGGAAAGTATCACAAAGGGAAGGTTGTAGGAGGAGGGTGGGGGAGGGAACCAAGAGTCATCAGCAAGTATCGACCATAAACATATCTTAGAATCCTATATTGAATTGACTGGATGACTCAAAATAATGTCAGGATTATTTTAAAATATTACTTTTATGTTTGTTCACATATCTGGCTCCTCCCCAATGTCATCCCAAGGAAAGCTGGGAATTTTTTGTTTTTTTATTTTTCCTGAAACAAAGGCCTAAAGGCCCTAATACACTTAATACCTAATGGTGCCACAAAGACCATGATGCATAGTAAATATTTGATGAAAATAAAAGGTAGTTTTGTCTCAATAAATGTATAGTCCTTTGCCGCACCTCTTATTACTTGAAGAGTTTTAAAGAGTCCATTAGTTTAGCCATCTGCATGGTTATGGAAACTGCCAAGCCCAAGAGTTGGAAAGGCTTTATGATTTTATATTTTACTGAGAAAAAAAATATTGTTTATAGAAACAGTTGAAAGGGATCTCTCTTCTACCAAATGAGACGTCAAATAAAAATATTCAGCCCAGTCTGAATTTCTAAAAAGTGAGTCTTATTTTGGGCTCCTATTGCAATGGAAGGAGACTGAAGTGTAAAAATTTGGTGCCCACATATAATTTATCTGTTTTTGCACCATTCTAATTTCTTAAATTTGTACTTAATTTTAGAATCTAGTTGCAGTAGGACCTATAAATTCGCGATCATACCCTTAACGGTGAGTGCACTGGGTCCATAAAGTCAGATCTACCCAAAACCTCCAAATATCACTTTATTTGGAAATCACGTTTTTGCAGATTTAATCAAGTGAACCTGAGGTCATACGAGATTAATCCGGTGTCTGCTGTACTTCTAAAAAGAGGGGAATTTGGACACAGACACCCAGAAAGAACACTGTGTGACCACTGAGACAGAGATCCTGCTTATGCTGACTCAAGCCAAGGAATGGCAAGGTTGCCGGACACCGCCAGAAGCCAGGAGAGAGAAATGGAACAGGCTCCCTTTGAACCCCTAAGCAGCAGCCAACCCTGCCAACATCTTCATTTCACACTTCTGGCCTCCAGACTAAGAGAATATGTTTCTGTTGTTTTAAACCACCAAGTTTGTGGTAATATGTTATGGCAGTCTTAGGAATCTGATACATAGGTTATGTTCCATAAGTTAGTTTTAAACAATTATCCTGAAAACAGCTAATAGGAAACGGATGAAAAATACCAATAGCTTATTAAGCTAAGAGCTAAAATATCCATCCTCACTTAGTTTTGATAAGATTGTGTGGCCAAGGCACATATTACTCTGCTTCATTAAACACTTTCTTTTTATTTTTTTAATGTGTGTGTGTGTCTGTTTTTATTTATTTATTTATTTATTTTGAGACGGAGTCTCGCTCTGTTGCCCAGGCTGGAGTACAGTGGTGCGATCCCGGCTCACTGCAAGCTCTGCCTCCCAGATTCATGCCATTCTCCTGCCTCAGCCTCCTGCGTAGCTGGAACTGCAGGTGCCCACCACCACGCCCGGCTAATTTTTTTGTATTTTTAGTAGAGACGGGGTTTCACCGTGTTAGCCAGGATGGTCTCGATCTCCTGACCTTGTGATCTGCCCTCCTCGGCCTCCCAAGGGATTACAGGCATGAGCCACCGCACCCGGCCCGTTAAACACTCTTTCTGGACGTTCTGTCTTCCTTTTGATTTCAAAAGCAATACTCTCTCCATTCTTCCTTCATTTACCTGACTTCCTCCTCCCTCATATTTTTGGGCTTCTTGTTCTCCACTTGCCCCCTACATGTTGGTGTTTCCCGGGGCCTCAGGGCCTCCTGAATGATCACATTCACATCCAGGATTTCAATGATCACTCGTGCCTTGATGACTCTCAGCTCTTCCTTTCCATTGCAATGATTTCATCTGCACTCCAGACCAATTTCTTTGTACTTCGAAATTAGTATGCCCAAATTCAAACTTCAGTTGTGCTCACTCGATTTTATTATACTAAGTGAATGGTTCAGCCTTTTATCTTTACTAAGTTAATGGGCCAGCCTTCATTTAGTGTCCTCTGGACAGTGAAGTCAAAACCCTGAGAATGATTCTCGATCCATCCTCTTTCATCCGTCTTCCATCAGAAAGTCTCATATGTGTAACTATTATGGAGGAGGGATTAGTGGAATGTATTGCTACCCTATCTAACTTCTCAGAGGAAAAATAGTTCTATAACTGTCAGGGACATTATATTTATCTATATCTCTATGTATACGTACATCTATGAAATCAGCTATGTAAATTGTGAAATATAATTGTGATTCTATTTATTCCACTACTATAAATAGCTATAATTACAAGTTTGGCAGCATTTTGTTACCAACTGATGGAATTTGAAGGTATTGGGGATTTTGTGAAGAAAGTGGCTTCATCACCTAAGCAGTGGATGATGGTTTACAATTACCCTCATTGACAAGTTCTGTAGAATTCCGTATTTTGTTGGCATATTATCACATTTGACTTTTTAAAAATGAGACAGGGTCTCTGTCACCCAGACTGGAATGCAGTGGTGCAAACTTGGCTCACTGCAACCTCCGCCTCCTGGGCTCAAGCGATCCGCCCACCTCAGTCTCCCAAGCAGCTGGGACTACAGGCATGCACCACCATGCCTGGCTAATTTGTGTATGTTTTATAGAGACAGGGTTTTGCCATGTTGTCCAGGTTGGTCTCGAACTCCTAGGCTCAAGTGATTTACCCGCCTCAGACTCCCAAATTTCTGGGATTATAGATGTGAGCCACGGTGCCCAGCTGACATTGACATCTTAAAGATTCACTTTTAGGCCTTAATGCATGCCTCTGTGATTATTATTGGTGGTGATATTGGCCTTATTTCTAAAAAAAAAAAAAAAAAAAAAAAGCTTATTGGAAACTAAAATTGTTTTGTGGAAATAATTATTTTGTGGAAAGCTAAACAGGTCTTCCAAAAAAAATTTAATCTGAAATTTACCATAAAGCTTGATTAATTAAAGGACATCTGTTACTGAATGGAACCGGGTCCTTTTGCCCACTGTGCAATGGAAAGCCAAACACCGAAACACTCGGTTTGTGTAGCAAGAAAAATTTATTGCAAGGCTGCCAAGCAAGGAGACAGGGGTCTGGCTCAAATCTGTGTCCTCACGCGGCGCTTGTCTCAGGTTCTATAGTCAGAGGGTAATGAGGCGTGACCTGATTGGCTCTTGCAGTAAGGTGAGGCTGGGAGGCATAATCTGACTGGATCCTGCCATGAGGTGACACGAGGGCGCAATCTCATTGAATCCTGGATCCTGCCACGTGCTGTCCACTTCTTAATTTAGTGGTCCAAGCATTTAGGTTCTGCCCATGGTTGCATTCTTAGTTCATCTGGGCCTCTGCAAGTTACGTGACCTTCAACCTGGGGGTCCATGGCAACTAAAAAACAACTCACAGCTTCGCTACATAAATGTTGAACCACAAAGTTGAACCAGCAAATTAACACAGGAACAGAAAACCAAACACTGCATATTCTTATTAGTGGAAGCTAAACATTGAATACATATGGACACAAAGATGGAACAATAGACAGCAGAGCCTACTGGAGGGAGGAGGGAGGAGGAGGGTAAGGATTGAAAAACTACCTATCAGGTACTATGCTTATTACCTGGGTGATGAAATAATCTGTACACCAAACCCCCCACAACACACAATGTACCCACATAACAAACTGCACATGAATGTACCCACATAACAAACTGAACCTAAAGTAAAATGTACCCACAAACCTACAAACCTACAAAATGTATCCACATAACAAACTGAACCTAATAAACTGAACAACAAACTAAACCACATAACAAACCTACAAAATGTACCCACATAACAAACTGAACCTAAAATAAAAATTTGAAAAAAAAAAAAAAAAGTTGAACCAGACTGGTCTGATGCAGTTACACATCTAACACTTCTGAATATCCATAAAAGTGACTCTGCAATGGCAAAGCAAGATGTTGAGTGTAAGAAGACTACGTGGGACTTTCTCATTTTGTCATTTTAGGAATTCCCTATAATTACTTAATGATGAATTGTTTTTCTTTCAAAATCTCTTAAGTTAATTTAAATGATGAATAATATTATCCACAATAATTCTGCAGGAATTTCTTAATTAGACTAGATATTATCTGAAAATTGATTGATTGATTTTGCACATTCCACCCTCTTCTGGATGTTGTAATTGTGCTCACATCTTCTTCCAGAAGTCATCAGAAACCAGACAATGAGGAGAACCTTCCTGGATCTTTTAATTTTTTTCCCTCAGGGACTTTAGGGAAAATATTGAATATGTGTTTGTTTAGATAGCTACTTTTATTCTCTTGGCCTATGGTTATGGCACTTACTAAATTTGAGTGCAGTTGTTAATGCTAAAGGTTAGAACATTAATACAGTGAGAGAGAAATACTTTGGAGAGAATTAGATGGGAACTTTCGGGATTTTTGAAAACTATTGGCTTAAGGTTGATCCTAAATAAGTCTATAGTTGTATTTATATTTAAACTGAATCTCTTACAGAAAACACATAGTTGAGACTTTTTTTTTTTGAAGTTGGCTGATAATCTCTGCATTTTCATTTGATAGAGTGTTTAGTAGACTTATATTTAAGGCAGTTATGGATATGCTTGTGTTTAGCCTACCATTTTACTATAGGTTTTCTGTTTTGTTCTCTCTGGTTTTGTTTTTCTATTCCTCCTTTTCTTCTTTTTTTTTGTGGACTATATAAATACTTTTTACCTTTTTACATTTCCATTTTAATTTTTTTAGAGTTGGAGTCTCACTGTGTTGCCCAGGCTGGTCTCAAACTCCTGACCTTAAGCAATTGTTCCACCTCAGCCTCCCAAGTAGCTGATATTACATGAGCCACCATATCTGGCTTTGAACACTTTTTAAATTCCATTTTTATTTGCCTTTGTTTTTTTGTTATTCCTCTTTGCATGATGTCTTAACCTTTTCTCTATGGATTACAGTATACATTCTTAATTTTCACTGCGTACTTGAAATAGTATTGTACCTTTTCACTTAATAGGTCCGTTTAACCACACACCCCGTCCTTTACACTATAATTGTAAAGTGTATTACATCTACAGACAAGATAAAACCCACAATGTAATATGTATTTTAAAGAAATTAAGAGGAAAACTACTCTTTTATATTTATACATATATTTACCTTTAATGTTCTCAAATCCTTCCCAAAGATCTAAACTCCTCTCTGGTAGTATTTCTGTATGCCTAATAAACTTACTTTAGTATATTTTTTATTGCAAGTCTATTGGAGATACATAGTATTAGTCTTATTTTATTTGACAATATCCTTACTTCACTTCATCCTCAAGGAATATTTTTGTTGGCTATAGAATTCTGTTTTCTTTCAACTATTTAAAGATACTGTTCTACATTTTACTGCCTTTCATTGCTTCTGATGAGAAGTTAGGCATTATTTGATTCTTCTTTCCCCTGTCAATATGTGTCATTTTTTCTCTGGTTTAAGTATTTTCTCATTATCTTTGATTGTCAATAGTTTATCAATTAGGTGCTTAAAAGTTTTAAAATTATTATTTACCCTGGCTGGCATTTGCTAAGCTTCTTGAATTTATAAATTTATGTCTTTTACCAAATTGGAGAATTTTTCAGCCTGTGTATCTTTTTAATATCTTTTCTGCACCATTATCTTTCTTATCTTTTTGAAATTCCAGTTACAAGTATTAGACCCCTTAATATAGTCCTAAATGCCCATGAGCCTCTGTTGTTTTTCAACTTTTTTTCTGTGCTCTTCAGATTCAATAATTTCTATTGAACTATCTTTAAGCTTACAAATTCCTTTTATGTTATTTCCATTGGGCTATTAAATCCATCTAGTAAATTTTGTGTCATAGATATGGTATATTTCAGTTCTAGAATTTCAATCTGTTCTTTTAAAATATATTGTCTATTTCTACACTGGTTGTCCCTATTCTATTCTTTTTATTATTATGAGCATATTTTCCTTTGCTTTATTGAGCATAGTTATTATAAATGCTGCTTTTAAAACATTGCTTGATTATTCCAATATTTACATCATCTTGGAGTCAATCTCCACTGATGTTTTTTCTCTTATAAGAATGGATTACATTTTCCTGGTTTTTAAATTTACCTATTTTTGGATTGTCAAGTAATTTTGGAGTGCAACCTGTGCATTATAAATATTATGTGATGAAGATTCTGTTGTATTCCTCCAATGACACTTTTAAAATGGCAAGCAGTGTGGTTAAGCTCAAACTGCAAACCTGATATTGCTTACAGTAAGTAGAAGCTCAAATCTGAATTCATTTTTTAATGTTAACCAGACTGTTTTGAGTTTGCCTTGCACAAGCATGGTTCAGAGATTATCCAATAATTGGTATTTACTTTAAATACAGAATTTGGGCTTCTTCCTCTCTTGCTCCCTCCTTTATGTCCCCCCACCCCCACACTTTCCAAAGAATGTTGTTGCTGTGAACTCTGACCCCTGGTTCTTCAAACCAGAAATATTGCATATTTTCTAACAGAGTTTTAGCTATCTCACGTTGCACAGACATGCACTAGTCTTGGGCTGAGGGTTATAAAATTTGGGAAAGTTGCTCCGTGCCTTTCCTCTGCCAAGTGTTGACTTTCCTCCATGATCTGCCTGGTGTTGGTCACTCTCCACTGTTGATAATTGTTTTTAATTTTTAACAATATTTTTTCTAGTGTTTTATATTGTTATATGTAGGGGAGGGGCCGTCAATTCAATGGAGCTATTCAGCAATGGTTAAAAGTAGCACTCCCTGCAATTGTAGCTATATCTGCTAAGTGACTAGGTTATTGGGAGGAGCTATCATGAACTGTTTCCTCTGCTAAATTAGATTTCTCTCCAATAGAACATTCTTTTGGATGCAACCCAGTTTTTCAAAAGATTGAAATACATTTGCCATAGACCTAAATCTGGAAATTGAGTAAAAACCTTCTGAAATCATGTATGGTTAATCTACTGTGGCTGAATATCAGTTTAGAATGAAGGCTTAAATAAATATTAATACCACAATAACACAAAGGAAAGAATTTTAATCAAAAAAGGAGAATAGTTAAATGTATTCTTGGATTTCCTCTGAACTTTGTTCAGATGCTAGACACAAAATTCATCTGAGTGAGTTACAGTAAGCTATACCTTTATCTTGGTTATCTTATTTGTGCTTAACTCCATGTACACTGAAACAAAAACTTCCTAAAGACACTCACTTTTATACCCAGTTTTATCAGCTACTTAAATGTAGCTCCTTTTGTCCAATTATAACGCAATGACAATCATTTTATCCATTATAAAACTGTGGCGTATGATGTTTAGTCACTTTGGAATAATGCTCAGATAGTTTTCATACTCCCACGGAAAGTATGTGGGGAACAGGCTAGGGAAACATGTTTATTAAATTTAATACGAAGCAATCAAGCTAAGAGAGAAAAAGATGGCACACCCAAGAAAGAAAGAAATGTTATTATATCAATTTTCTTAGCTCTCGAACCGCAAATAATCTTAAGAACTTATCTTCCTATCATAAGATCATGGAACATGATGCCTAAAGATAAAATTGTAAATGTTTTGAAAAAGAAGACAGGCCGGGCACGGTGGCTCACCTCTGTAATCCCATTACTTTCGGAGGCCGAGGCGGGCAGATCACCTGAGGTCAGGAGTTCAAGACCAGCCTGGTCAACATGGTGAAACCCCATCTCTACTAAAAATACAATAATTAGCAGGCGTGGTGCTGCATGCCTGTAGTCCCAGCTACTCCGGGGGCTGAGGCAGGAGAATTGCTGGAACCCGGGAGCTGGAGGTTGCAGTGAGCCGAGATGGTGCCATTGCACTCCAGCCTGGGCGACAGAGTGAGACTTCATCCCCTACAAAAAGAAGACAATAGGAAATTTCTTCTGAAAATCTTCCCTGTTTTTAAAAAGAAAAAAAAAGTTAAAGAATATTCTGCTTGACTGGATATTTATGCTTACAAACATCCATACTTGCAAAATTATAATACATACACACACAAAAACACGAATGCTCATTAGAAGAACATTGTAGTAACAAACGACTTGTAACAACCTAAAAATCTGCCAATAGAAGACTGAAAACTATGATTCATCCCTTCAAAAGAAGGAAGATTATACATGTATGCACCTATGGAGATATATCCATCATGCACAACTCAGTGAAAAAGCAGAAGTCAGAAATATGTATATAGTATATCCAATTCATCTATTTAATTTCTTAATATTTATGGAGTAGATACATAAGAATGTTCTGGATAGGATTACAAGAAATTGGTAGCAGGTTATTTTTGTGGAGAAGGTCTAAAGATGAAGGATGAGGGGTAAGAGAAGCTTGTGCTTTTCATTTCAGAGCTGTCTGTGCAGATCAACTTTTTATCATTGGTATTTTTATTTCTTAAAAATAATTTTTGAAATCAAAGAATGCCTTGCTGGAGAAGAAGCGTCATTTGTTATTTTTTGAATGTTATATTCAATTTATAATCAATAAATATTTAGAAATGCTTATATACAGGGTATTGCACTAGGTTCTTTGGATAATCCAGAGAACAACTTGTGCCTTGGTCCCTGTCCTCAAGAATTTTACTGTCCAGTTGTGAACTATGACAATAAACGCTATTTGTGATAAGCACCGATTGAGAAGCACAGGCAGTAGCCTTTCAGGAGTTCAGAGGAGTGATGACTTTTGACTGTAGAGGAGATGGGGTTAAGAGCTATGAGAAAGAAAAAGTACAAGCCTAGAAGAGATAATAGAGATAACAACAGATTTATAGGAACTTAGCAAGAGGGTGTGTCTGAAAGGGGATCTTCTTCCTGACAAGGGGGGCTGATTTTTCTCATGGGAACAGCAAGATTGTTTGCTAGCATACTTTGTTGGTGAAGGCATCCTTTTACCAACTATTTCATTAGTACTATCCAGCTCTGCATGTCTCCAGGGACAGTGCTGGCCTAATTAAGCTCTGAATGGGTTTCTGAGTTGCAGGGAAACTGGAGGGAGGGGAGACCCATTTTCTACAGTACAGCCTCGTCAGAGCTGAAAGGAAGGTGGTACTTCCCAGTTTAAAGAGAAGAAGAAACTAAATTGCTTGCTGGAACCAAAGAAGACCCAGAGATTTCTGACTGACTGTTACGTAGTGAGGCAGACATTCCAGGCTGGGACAAAGATCTGAACAAAGGAAACAGGCTTTATCGAAGAGGCAATTCCCAGGCCTGCTGAATGGAAAGAGAGGTGTCTATTGGAAAGAAGTAAAACATTCTTCATAAGGAATGTTTGGAGCCAGATATAAAGAAAGATGTTGAATGTCACATGATAATTTTTGCATTGAAATAGGCAATGATTAAAAGTTTGACAGTTCATAAAGCATGCATTTTTTTAAAAAGAAAAAGAGGATAGAAAAGAATTAAATATGTCTTAAGATATATTTTAAAAAACAAAAAACAGCCCAGGCACGGTGGCTCACGCCTGTAATCCCAGCTCTTTGGGAGGCCGAGGCGGGCGAATCACGAGGTCAGGAGTTCGAGACCAGCCTGGCCAACGTGGTGAAACCCCATCTCTACTAAAAATACAAAAATTAGCTGGGTGTGGTGACACGTGCCTGTAATCCCAGTTACTTGGTAGGCTGAGGCAGGAGGATCACTTGAACCCGAGAGGCGGAGTTTGCAGTGAGCCGAGATTGCGCCATTGCACTCCGGCCTGGGCAACAAGAGTGAAACTCCGTCTCAGGAAAAAAAAAAAAAAAAAAAAATTTAGTTTCCTCTAGGAAAGTCCCCAGGTGGCTAAGGGACAGAGAGGAGTGTCTTAACTCTCCCTTTTTCTATCTTTTGAATTTTTACTTACATAAATATATTATTTAAAAATTAAAATTAATAAAATGATGATTAACAGAGAAAGAGAGACTAAATTAAAGTGTTGTATGTATGAGCGGAGATTATTAACAAATGGGCTTTATGTAAGCTAGGCAGACCTTCGGTGCCAAATAGCCTGAGATTAGATGTAAGCTGTGCAGCAATTGTCTGAGAATACTGGCTCCCAGCACCTGACAACAGTTTTAGAAATTAGATTCGTAGAGCTGGAGATGCCTCAACCCATACAGCACTGGGTTGGGGCACAGACCTTCCCATGCGGAAGAGGTAACCCTTGTTCCAGGTCAGCCCATCACCAGATGGCAACTTCAGGGTCATTCAGCAGACAATTCAACTTGTCTCTCTCCACACACTCTCTCTCCTTTTTTTTTTTTTTGAGACAGAGCCTAACATTGTTGCCCAGGCTGAAGTGGAGTCGTGCGATCTGGGCTCACTGCAACCTTAAACCCCCGGCCCAAACAATTCCCCCCGCCCCAGGCCCCCAGAGTAGCTGGCACTACAGGCATGTGCCACCATGCCCAGCTAATTTTTGTGTTTTTTGTAGAGACAGGGTTTTGCCATGTTGCCCAGGCTGGTCTTGAACTTGTGGGCCCGAGCAGTCCTCCTGCCTCAGCCTCCCAAAGTGTTAGGATTACAGGCATGAGCCCGTGCACCGGCCCACACTCTTTTAATATTTGTTTGTTTAAAGAATAGCTTTGTGGGCTGGGCATGGTGGCTCACCCCTGTAATCCCAGCACTTTGGGAGGCCAAAGTGGGTGGATCACCTGAGGTCAGGAGTTCGAGACCAACCTGACCAACACAGTGAAATCCTGTCTCTACTAAAAATACAAAAAAATTAGCTGGGCGTGGTGGTGCATGCCTGTAATCCCAGCTACTCGGGAGGCTGAGGCATGAGAATCACTTGAACAGAGGAGGTGGAAGTTGCAGTGAGCCAAGATCACACCATCACACCACTGCACGCTAGCCTGGGCAACAAGAGTGAAACTCCATCTAAAAAAAAAAAAAAAAAAAAGCTTTCTGTATAAAACTACAAAATTATACAAAAATATAAAGAAGAAAATAGTAACTATCCACTTACTTAAAATAGGAAAAAATAACCCAAATATTTCTCATTTATGACAACAACATAATTGGAAATAACAAAAATATTGCTATTTACTTACAATAATGGAAAGTTGGAAGCCAATTGCAGGTCTTCCCTTAGGTCGGTTTACTTAAGGCCTCATTTCAGTAAGTGCAGTAACTCACAGAGGCTTGTTTCTCACTCAGATCATATAGTCTGATGCCAATTGATGGTCTTTTCTCTGCCAAGTGGTAACTCAGCAATCCAGGCTGCTTCAGTATTACAGCCATGTCAACTAGCACCTCCAAAGTTACTGCAGCATCAGAAAAGAGAGCTAGAGGGAGACATGAGTTTTTCAGCCCCGGGCCAGTCATTTTCACCCACACTCTATCACCTGGAACCCAGTCACATGGCCCCAGCAGAACTGCAGGTGAGGCAGGGAAATGTGAGCATCCTATGTGCCCAAGGAGAGAAAGCAGTGGGCAGAATGAGCGAGCACACTGGGCACAGGAGGAACTTTGTTAATAAATTATGATATATCTTTATAGTGGAATATCATTTAGCCTTTAAAAATCAGATTGTGAAGAGTATTTAATGACAGGAAAATGCCAATGGTAAGTGAAAAGAATGTAGACTCAGGATTCTAATTTGGGGGAAAAAAATCATACATGTATATACGTACTTATACACTGAGAGGTAATAGAAAATATGTTATTTGTGTTATCTCTAAATAGTAGAGTTATAAGTTACTTTATTTTTTACACCTTCAAAGAAAGAAATTGCTAAGTTTTCTTAATTGATCACATTAAAAAAAACAAAACAAAACAAAAAACTGTGGATAACTTGAAAGCCAATGCTTTTTTTTTTTTTTTTTTAAGTGAAAAAGAAATCCTCAGACCATCGAAAGTATAAGCTGTTACAGACTAGGAATCTGAAGTTATGCCAGTAAGCTTTTTTTATCAGCAGAGGGCAGCTCTTTCGTGCTTATTTTTCCTGGTGGCATATGTTAGCCACATTCCCTGTTTTACACATTGGCTGTGGTCATAATCACCTATCAGATTTATTCCCTGGGAAGGAGAAGCCAAGGCTGAAACATATCTGTCAGTTGCAACATTTATTGAACAGTATACATTTTGCTGAAGAAAGCAACTAAGTAAACCAGCTTTGCCCCTTCAGAAGGTCTTAGAAAGCAGACAGAACTAAATCTACAGCCTCAGAGAGAGAGAGAGAGAGAGAGAGAGAGAGAGAGAGAGAGAGAGAGAGACCCTATAGAGCCCTCTAGTGGCTGCTTTGTAGAGAACGTGCCATTTGAGGAATTTGCTTCACATCTTCCCACCAAGGTGCAAAAGGCAAGACTGACTAATTAGAGGACTTTGATGCTTGGCTACTGATCCCACCATCACCACCTGAGACTGGCCAGGCACAGTCCTCTGGCTTGACTTTGCCTAATATGAGCTCTGGGATTTCCCAGAGTGGTACAACTGAAAATTCCTTCCCTGCTAGTTAAAGAAAAAATTGTTCACGGATAAGTAATAAAGCCTGGTAAGAAGGACTTTATTCAGGACCATCTCATAGGTATAGGGATCACAGCAATGGGATTTTGCAGTGGGAGAGAGAGAGATTGGGTTCAACTCCAAATACAGCATGGGCAAGTAGAAATTTATAACCAAGGAGCAGGATGGTGGTCAGTGGATGGAAAATTACTAAGAGAAAACATGAGGAGTATGGGGGATTCTGTGTAAGGCAACCTCACAAGACTCTTGCTGAAGACAGGCCAGGGTGATAAGACATCACCTGGGAGATGGTGAACGATGAAGAACCTGATCAGATATTGAGGGTGGGTGGGGTGGGGATGGTCTTGCTAAACTGACTTAACAGGGTTCTTGCTAAAACTAGATTTTACAAGGAAATACACATATGAGCCTATGAGAGGGTTCAGGACTCTGACTAAAGTTTGGCCAAGCAAAGGATCTTTGTCACAGTGCACCAGTGCATATAGACAAGGAATCTGGCAAAATCCCCAAAGATGTTATCTTATGTGGAATCCCCTGGAAGCACAGGGACACACTTACCGGCAATTCCCTGGAGCAACTTAGGTTTCCAATTGCTTCCTTGAAAATATGCAAACTAACTTTTTTAATGACCTTGAGTTATACAGATTGAGCAAGTAAGGAAAACTTACATCGGTAGGAAAGAAGGGGAGTGGGATAGGGACACAAAGGAACGTTTAGGTTTGTAAAGTGCTTATTGCGTGCCAGAGATCAGGGCTGCTGCCTGTACTGGTGTAATATGCTGGCCCACCCACCAGCTCTAAGGCATCTCTGCACACATTAGCAAAAAGTAGGCGCAGAGCTTAGCAGAAAGACAGAGACTTTGTGTGAAGCCAAACATGCCCTATTCTTGGGTATATGCAGCTGCATGTCGAGACATACAACTTGGCAAGAAAAGGGGACTTGAATGTGGTTCCTGCTCACCTCCACCCTGTTGGCCAAGGACCTTGGTAGAATGCATCAACCCCCAGCTATATCAGCAATCTCCAGTTTTTCCAATGCCAAAGGCCCCCAACCAAGAAAAATAGTGAGGGTTAAAATCCAGGCCTTGCTCTCCTGGCCCTGAGCCCTGTGTCAATCTGGAGGGGTCACCCTTGTGTAATAAGCACAAAGTTACCTTTATGCCAGTGGCCCGCCCTGTCTGTATGTTGTGTCATCCTCTAGTTCCCCTGTGAGGTAGTCAGAGTGGATTTACTGTGAAGCTAATGACACAGACTTTTCCAAGACCCAGAGTTAGGCCCAAGGATTGGTTTACATGGTCATGTTTTGTCCTAAAACTTTCAAAAGCAAGATAATTTAACCGTGTAATTATAATAATGTGAACTTGCATAACAATTTCAGTTAAAAACATTGTCATAGCAACTTTTGAAGACAAGTGCAATTATTACCCCATTTTACAACTGAGACACAGAACAGTTCAGTAGCATTGCTATCGAGTGGTTGGTAGAGCTTGAATTTGTTGCAAGCTGGCTGACTCCAAGGGTAGAAGATCATGGGGAATATGTGTACTGTTTCCAAGAAGACAGAGTTTCCAAGAGCATCCTACAGGTGCTGTTCATTCTTGCCCCAAATTCTTCAGATGTCATGAGATATAAAAGAGAAACATCTTTCGATGTCGTTCTAGTCAGAGGAGACTTCTAATAGGCAGACAACAAGTTATGGAAGTTGTTCGTGAAAGATGCAGTTGTCATTGTGAAACCAGTCTTGGACATTGTGTGGCAGCTGGACCACACAGCCACTGTTATCAAGGAGAGCAATATGTCTTGTGACCGTTATATTGTTTAGGGTAGAGTCAGAAACAACTTTTCCTCTGTCCTCTCACGTTCAGTATCTGGGGGCCTATGAATTAAACTAACAAAAGATAGATTAATGAGAGAAAAAGCATGTCATTTTTGCTAATATTTATATGCACAGGAGTTCACCGAAAAGAAGTAGTTAGACTTCTAGTTTACATATACTTTTAATAAAGGAAAGTTTGAACTTCAAGGGATGATAAATCATGGGGACATAAGTAGGAAATATATGGGGAAAACTAATGGAAGATAAAGGTTCTTTTCCTAAGGTCTGTTATGCAGATTTATGTTGGTGCCAACTCTCCATCTCTGGTGATATAAGTCGCTCTCCTCTTCCTGGTACAGGAGATAGACACCGTAACAAAGGGAAACTCATGCCCAGCTTCTAGGCAGATAAAGGGAGGGTGGAGAACTCTTCTACATCTGTTGATTTTCAGTTGCCTTCAGAACAAAATAAACCTTTTGTTAAAGTGGCATATTTTGGGGTAGCATATCCTGATCCCCTTCAAGTTAAACACACACACACACACACACCATGGCTTACCTAAAATGTGAATTTTTCTCCCTCCCATTTAATAGTCCAAAATAAGTAACCTGGGTCAGTAGGACAGCTTCATTATGCTCAAGATATGGCCCCCAAGATTTCTTCAGCCAGCCATCACCTAAGGCACGAGTGAGAGTCCCTTCGGTTCAGACAGAATCACATGGTCACATCTAGCTGCTTAAGAAGACAAGAAATTAGTCTCTAGCTGGGCTCATGTAAAACTTGGGGATTCTTTTACGAAAAAAAAAGAAGGGAAGATGGATATTGGGAGATTATTGGCAGTATCTACCAAAGTCATGAAGCCAAGAATGATTTGACTTAGAGAGCTGTAGGGGTTGAGGACTGTGAGTATGATGTAAAAATGAATGTGGATTTTAGGACAAAGAAGATGAATAAAAGAGACAGCCTTCCCTGGGGGTAATGGGATACAGGTTGCATCATGAGGCAAGAAGAAAAGTGGAGCACAGAGACAGCCGCTTCAGGGAACTTTCCTGTGCTATGGATGAGGATAATTCCACAGCAAGAAGATGCAAAGCAAATCTGAGAATCACTTCTGTTCACTCACAAGATGATTTACGAGACCCAAGAAGAAGACCTGTTAGCTTAGAGAACAGGGAGAGGATTTTTTTTTTTTTAAATGACACAAAGGAGAAAGATTGCAACTTTTCTAGTCCATCCACAGCAGAGTTTATCAACCCTTTACTGAGGAGCGATTCACTATCACACAAGGTCTCATGGATAGTAACCACATCGTTCCCTTCCTTCCTCAACCAACCTCTGGAAAGAGTATTCTAGGAGTCATTGTCTCTACCTTCTCGTCTTTCAGCCAATGAAGCAGCTCCTGTTTTGGTGTTGAGGGACATTATTATTGCTCTTATTGTTTGTTGTAGTTTGAGTAAAAGAGAAGTTTCAAAAGAGGAAACTGTGCAAGATAAAAACTGAAAAATTAGAAAGGGACTAGATCATCAAAGGCTTTAAATGATAAGTTTCCATCTATATTTAAAGGAACGTTTAGTTGTATACACACAAGTGCCCAGCCTCTCTCCTATGTCTTGTCTTTTGACATTATTCAGCAGTACTTTACATTCTTACTTGGTGTTTCTCTGTGTCACTTATTTTAAATAATTAACCATTTCCTTCTTCCTCATATTATTTCTTGTCATGATTTCTATGACATCAGTTTCTCCTAATTCTCTCCAGCTTCATCTTCTCATTCTCCTCCCTAAACTGCTTGTCTACTTACAGGGCAGTTTGTTAGAAAGAGTAGATTGGCTCACTCAAGTTGATCATAACCTCCTCCTGAGTTTTAGGGGCTGGAAAGCTAAAAAGCTACATATCCTAAATTCCTTTGCGTCTTGAGTTCCAGACATATTTTAGATTCTGCCAATCAGATGGACTCACATAGTATGGAGATCTGAAAAGAGACTGGTGGATGCAAGGAAGCTATTTTGGGGAAGAATCTGATCAAGGCATTTATTAGATTTTTCAATAAAATCCATGTCTTAGTCCATTTTGGCTGCCTAAACAACAAACATTTATTTCTTAGAGTTCTGGAGGCTGAGGAGTCTGAGATCAAGGTACCAGCAGATTTGGTGTCAGGTGAAAGCCTGCATCCTGGTTCATAGATGGCCATCTATGGCCATCATGTTATGTCTTCACATGCAGGAGGGATGGAGGGAGCTCTCTCTCTAATAAGGGCACTAATCCCATCCAGGAGAGTTCCTCTCTCATGACCTAATTTCCTCTCAAAGACCCCACCCACTAATCCTATCATCTTGGGGGCTAGGATTTCAACAGATGAATTTGGTGGGGGGAACACAAACATTTACTCCACCACAGTCTATAAGCCACAAGCCACAAGCCACAAACAGTCTATAAGCCATAAACAGGTTGAGTCACTGCTTTATGCCTTCTTTCTAGGAAATGCGTCTGCTCTCATGTTTACATTTCTTGTGTGCGTGGATGATTTCTATGTTAGTCAGCTGTTAATGCAATAATGCTGCATAACAGATCAGCTATCTTAGTCTGTCCTGTGCTGCCATAACAGAATTACTGGAGACTGGGTAATTTATAAAAAAACAGAAATTTATTTTTCACAGTTCTGGAGGCTGGGATATCCAAGATCAAGGCACCTGCAGGTTTGGTCTCTGGTTTCAAGATGATGCCTTGCTGTGTCCTCACAGGACTGAAGAGCAGAAGAGAGAGACAGCCCATTCCCACAAGCTCTTTTCATGATGGCATTAATCCATTCATGAGGGCAGAGCTCTCATGACTTAAACAGCTCCCCAAGGGCCCCACTTCCCAACATGGTGGCATTGAGGTTGGGTTTCTTACACGTAAATCTTAGAGAGGACAAAAAATATTCAAACCGTAGCACCACTGCCAAATTCAGAGGCTTGCAACAAGCCTTTATAGTTTTTTGCTCACAGTTTTATGGGATATTTGGGGGAGCTCTGCTTCAGGCTACAGGTCACCTGGGCTTTCTTCAAGCTTCAGATTGGGTTCTGATCTCCACATTGTCCATGATTGATGGTTATCCATGACATGTTCTTCCCATGACAGATCAAAGAAGCTTGGGAGAGAAGCCATGTCACACACCACATTGAAAACTTCTGCTCTTATGTCTGCTCCTGTTTTGTTGTCCAAAGTAAAATACCTGGCCAAGCTCAAAGTCAATGGAATAGGCAAGTATACTTATCCTCCAGGGGAAAAAGGAAGGGAATTAATATTTTGTAAAAAGTTGACCAGATCAGCCGGGTGCGGTGGTGCCTGTAATCCCAGCACTTTGGGAGGCCGAGGCGGGTAGATCAGGAGGTCAGGAGATCGAGACCATCCTGGCCAACATGGTGAAACCCTGTCTCTACTAAAAATACAAAAATTAGCTGGGCATGGTGGTGCGTGCCTGTAATCCCAGCTACTCGGTAGGCTGAGGCAGGAGAATCGTTTGAAGCAGGGCGTCGGAGGTTGCAGTGAGCCAAGATCGTGCCATTGCACTCTAGCCTGGCGACAGAGCAAGACTCCGTTTCAAAAAAAAAAAAAGATGACCAGGTCTATTCCAACTTCCGATAGAAATCTCAAGCTGAGAATATTTTTCTCGGGCTCCAGATCCTGCCTGTGAGACATCATCTCTGTGTTCATGCTGCTTCTAAGGCTGTCGTCAGAGATGACTGTGACCTACCCACAGCAGGTGGGAGTGGATATTAATAACGGCCAATTCACAGAATAAAGCAGGAAGTCTCTTTCAGGAGATTGACTTGGCTCCTGCAGAGAAAAAACATAGGAGAGAGGCTGGGCACTCGTGTGTATGCAACTAAAAGTTCCTTTAAATATAGATGAAAATTTATCATTTAAAGCCTTTGATGATCTAGTCCCTTTCTAATTTTTCAGTTTTTATCTTGCACAGTTTCTTCTTTTGAAAATTCTGTTTTATTCAAACTACAACAAACAAAAACAAACCTAAAATAAATGAAAGAAAGGTCTTGTTTGAATGCCGACATTTCCCGGCATGGGAGGATACATTCAATCTCATTTACCATTTAAAAAGACATAAAATTGACACACAGCCTGAAATAACTTTTATTATATTACCAGGTTTTCAGTCATCCAAATTAAATGTGAAAGTACCATTCTGTTGAATTTTTCATCTGAAAACACGTTTGATTTTGAGCATTTTTTTTTTCAAAATGTAGATGAATAAGGACTTTTAGAAGCCTCCCACCAACCTTGAACCCCAGCTTCAGCTGAAGTATATAATTGCTTCAGATAAAAACAGGAGACCTTTGAAATAAGCTCTTTTTAACTAAAGTATTTTAAAAATTGATATGTTCCTTCTTACACAATACTTCTCCCAAATTGGTCTTACCACTTCAGCTGAGTTAGGAAAACATACGACTCAGAGGTAAGAGTGTGTGTGTGTGTATATATATATATGTGTGTGTATATACTGCACCTAACATGTAACTGAGACTACCGGAAGAAGCCACATCTTAGAACTTTCTGTGAACAGAGGATAAAGATGGGTAGGTTGAAATCCCCTTAGTTTCTGCCTGAGTTTGATTTATTTTTTTTCAAGGGGTTTATTGTGCCACCCACCAGAGAGATGAATTTTATCTCTGAATTTTATCAGTCCTCTTCAAATGATGACAATCAATACCACCACAATTCCAACTTCTTATCTCAGGAGTCTAATTGTATTTTTCAAAAACTTTTTATTATGGAAAATTTCAAACATATGCAGAAGTAATGAAAAATACTATAAGGAACCTCGTGTGGTTATCACCCTGCCTAAAGAATTATTTAGTCCCAGCCAATCTTATGCCATCTAAATGCTGACCCACTTTCCTTCATTCCACTGGGTAATTTGAAAGCAAATCTGAAACATCTTGTCATTTCATCTGTAGATAGTTTAGTTTGCATCTCTGAAAGTTCATGATTACTTCACAAAATTCAATATCATTTTCAGGATGAATATTATATTGTAAATAAACATATTGTATAAATTGCTGTTAAAGAGAAAATTCAGTTGTTTCTTGATTAGACACAATTCACAACTGAAATCACCATGATGAATCATCTTCAGTGAATGTCAGAACGTGTAAACCACAGAGGCATTAATTTATCAAACTTGGCACGGAACATATCACTTCAATAGCCAACTTTAATTGGAATATTTTCATTGTATTTATTTTAAATAAATTCAAAAAGAGTTTCCTACATTCTGCTTAGCTGCCAGTTTTTTTAATTCTTCCCATGATTGCTCTTGAGTGATTTTCTAGGGAATTAATTATCTTTGCAAAATCATATTTTCCCCAATATCTATTAATAATCAAGGAGTTTGAACTTTAAACTTTACATGTTCCTTCAAATCAGCTTCTTTTTCCTACTTGTATTGTAACACACACTGTCACAGTTTGCCTACCCAGTTATCAAACTTTAAAAGGTATTAGCATTCTATCATCACCTCCTCACCAGGTTCCAGGTGCTTAAATTCCAAGACATTTAATATTGTTATCATCAGCATTTCCCAAGTGACTTATTGAAAATAAGGTGGTGGTGGTGGTGGTGGTGGCGGCCTGTGTGTACTGAGGGAAGTACAACTCTCATTTTAGCTCTAAGCATTGCTGGCTTGCCTACTAGTTTAAAAAATTCATTATCACTATGAATTTTCACTGCCATATGATACTTCTTTCTTATTTTCCTAAAAATTACTTGTCCTGTTTTTCTGGGTTTTTTTTTTTTTTTTTTTTTTTTTTGAGACAGAGTCTCACTCTGTCGCCCAGACTAGAGTGCAGTGGCACAATTCTCAGCTCACTGCAACCTCCACATCCTGGGCTCAAGCAATTTTCATGCCTCAACTTCCCAAATAGCTGTGATTACAGGCATACACCACCACACTTGGCTAATTTTTGTGTGTGTGTGTGTGTGTGTGTGTGTGTGTGTATGTATTTTTAGTAGAGACAGGGTCTTGCCATGTTGACCAGGCTGGCCTGGAACTCCTGGCCTCAAGTGTTCCGCCTGCCTCGACCTCCCAAAGTACTAGGGTTACAGTCATGAGCCACCTTGCCCAGCCATTAGTGGTAATTTATTAGTCAATTTTTTATATTATATTATTTTATTTATTTTTAATTGAGATATAACTGACAAACACTGTATGTATTTAAGATGTACAACGTGGTGTTTTGATACACATACATGCTGTGAAATGATTCCCCAAATAAAGCTATGTAACCTATTTATCACTTCACATATCTGTTTTTTGCTGATCTACACTTTTGGCAAAATTCAAATATCCAATATATTATTATTCTATGGTTACGATGCAATACATTAGATTTCCAGAACTTGTGCATTTTCAGACTGTGAGGTTGTACCCTTTGATCAACATTTCCCCATTTTCCTCCAACCCCTGCCCCCTAGCAAACACCGTTCTGCTTTCTGTTTCTACGAGTTAGACTTTTTTAGATAACATATATGAGTAAGATTATGCAGCGTTTGTCTTTCTGTGCCTGGGTTATTTCACTTAGCATAATGTCTTCCAATTTCATCCAAGTCGTTGCAAATGGCGGGCTCTCCTTTTTTAAAGTTGAATATTATTCCAGTGTGTGTGTGTATATATATATACGTGTGTATTATACACACTTATGCATGTAAGTATGTAGACATATGCATACATATATACCAATGCATGTATACATACATGTATACATACATATACATATATATCAATGTACACATACATGTATACATGCATATACATATATACGCAAGTGTGTATTTATACATACACATGTATACATGTGTATGTATATGTATGTGTGCACATGTACATGCACACGTGTATACACATGTATATATGTGCACACATATGTATGCATATGTATACACACATGTATGTACATATACACGTATGTATATATACATGTGTATACATATGTACGTATACATACGTATATCTACACATATATCCGTATGCATGTACTCACATGCACATGTACATATGTATATGGATATATATACGTATATACACATGTATACATATACATATACATGCATATATACATATGTATACACTTGTATGTATATACATGCATATAGGTGTATAGATGTATACATGTATATAAGGTATATATACATGCATGTGTACGTATATATAGTTTACATGTATGTATATGTGCATGTACACACATTCCTGTATACATATTCATATATACATATGTATACATATATACATATACATATATACACACATATACACACATACACATATTCACACATTTTCTTTAACCATTCTTCCATTGATGAACACAGTTGGTTTCATTATCTTGGCTATTGGGAATAATGCCTCAGTGAACATGGTGGTGCAGATATATCTGAGATACTGATTTCATTTCATTTGGATATATACCCAGAAGTGGGATTGCTAAATCATTTAGTAGTTCTATTTTTAGTTTTTGGAGGAAACTCCATACTGTTTTCCATAATGGTTGTGCCAATTTACAATTGTATCGTTTTCTTCATATCCTTACCAGCACTTAATTATTTTTTGATTTTGTGATAATGGCCATCCTAATAGGTTTGAGGTCGTATCTCATTGTGGTTTTGATTTGCAGTTCCCTGATGACTAGTGATGTTGAGCACCTTTTCATATACCTGTTGGCAATCTGTATGTCTTCTTTGGAAAAATGTCTCTTCGGGTCCTTTACCCAACTTTTAATCACGTTATGAGTTGCATGAGTTCCTTATGTATTTTGGATATTAAGCCCCTATCAGATATATGGTTTCCTGTGCAGGAATTTTTTAGTTTGACGGAGTCCTACTTATTTATGTTTGACTTTGTTGTCTGTGCTTTTAGTGTCATACCCCCCAAAATTATTGGCAAACCCAATGTCAAAAACTTTTCTTCTCTCTTTTCTTCCAGGATTTTTACAGTGTTAGGACTTATGTTTAAGTCTTCAATCCACTGTGAGTTGATTTTTGTATATGGTGTGAAATAAGAGTCCAGTTTCATCCTATGACAAGTAAATATCCAGTTTTTCCAGCACCATTTACTGAAGAGACTGTCCCTTCCCCATTGTGTGTTCTTGGCAACTTTGTTGAAAATGAATTGACTAAATTCTTAGCTTGGCCTCTGGGCTCTCTTTTCTGTCCCATTGGTCTCTGTCTCTGTTTTTATGGCAATACCATACTGTTTTGACGACTATAGCTTTGTAATAAAATTTGAAATCAGGTAGCATGATGCCTTACCATTCCATGTCATATCCTTCTGCTCTGTCCAAACCATTTAGAATAATTTATTCCTTAAACTCCTTTCAGATTGCCAATGTGTTTCCTAATAATTGGTTGTATGTGCATTAAATATCTCTAGAAGGAAACACAAAAAAACAAGTAATCATTTTCTATGAGCTAGGAAACTGGGTGGGGAAAAAGACTTTTCATTGTATACTTTTACAATTCTTATTTTTGAATAATGTGGATGCATTAGCTATATATGTGCATGCATACTATATACACAAATATACACAAATGTGTATGTAGATGTATATAAATAAATAAAATGCAGCAATATCTAATATAACTATTTTTCTATATATGGATTCTAACATGGAAACTTTTTTTAATTTAACTTTTATTTTACATTCAGGGGTACATGTGCAGGTTTGTTATATGAATAAACTTGTGTCATGGGGGTTTCTTGTACAGATTATTTCATCACCCAGGTGTTAAGCCTAGTATCCATTGGTTATTTTTCCTGATCCTCTCCCTCCTCCCACCTTCCATCCTCCCATAGGCCCCGGTGTGTGTTGTTCTCCTCTATGTGTCCATGTGTTCTTATCACTGAGCTCCCACCTATAAGTGCCAACATGCGGTTGTTTTTTTTTTTTTTTTTTTTTTGGGAGGGGGTGGAGAGGGGCAGTGAGACAGAGTCTCGCTGTGTCCCCGAGGCTGAAGTTCAGTGGCATGATCTCGGCTCACTGCATCCTCCGCCTCCTGAGCTCAGATGATCTTCCCACCTCAGCCTCCTGAGTAGCTGGGATTACAGGCATATGCCACCATGCCTGTCTAATTTTTGTGTTTTTAGTAAAGATGGGGTTTTACCATGTTGGCCAAGCTGAGAACATGCAGTCTTTGGCTTTTGCACTGGTTTGCTAAGAATAACGGTCTCCAGCTCCATTCATGTTCCTACAGAGCACATGATATCATTCTTTTTTATGCCTGCACAGTATTCCATAACATGAAAACTTTTACTGTGGCACATCTTTAGACTTTTGTACTTTTTATAGGATTACTTCTGTATTTTAGGAGGAGATTTGGAATTCTTCATTAGTATCTACATAATATAATTTTTTTAGGAATAAAAATATTTAAAACTAGACATCTAAAATTAAATCATGAAGTAAAATTGAACTCAGCTTTAAAAAATAATTGAAAAATTAAGTTGTCTTTCAAAAGTAATTCCTCATATTACCTAAATTGATACTTAGCTATATTGTCTGAAGACATTTCTAAACCAAGGACATCTGTAACCTGTGAATTAAAGTCTCTATTCATGGCTTTTTTTTCTTTTTTCTTTTTTTAACTCTGGAGACCTTAGGAGCTAGAGAGATACAATAAAAGGAAGAAGAGATTTTTTTTTAATGACATCTGCTTAAAGGAGGAGAAGTCATTAGATCTACTATCGTCCTGCATCAACCAAGTATAAAGGTAAAATAAACTATTTTTCAGATAAACAAGATCTCAAAAAATTTACCTACCATGCACCCTTTCTAAGGAAAGTACCAATGGATGTGCTCCACCAGAACAAGGAAGTAGACCAAGAAAGAGCAAAACAAGAGATTCAATGCAAGAAAGATGTAAAGGAAGTCTCCAAATTAATGGGAAAGGAAATTCCAAGAAAACAGTAGGCAATCCTAGGTATTGATCGTTCAATTAATGTGGTCCAGAAGGTTCTGGAAGAGACATCTTCCAAAAAGTAAAAGTGACAGTGTACTTAATTTGTTTGAATATATAAAGAGGAGATTTATAGGGGGAGTGTTTGGAAATTAGTGATAAATACATAGAAAACTAAGCAAATGGAAAAACAAGACAAACATTCACTTTAGGGAAAGAAAACGTAAGGGGGAAAAGCAATCATATTCTATTATATTGCTGAGCTTTCTTTGTCATTTATGTATTGTCATAATAACATGTTTACTGGGTACTGATTGTAAGTTTACTGGGAGGGTGGGTAGATGGGAAGTGTTTTCTCTCTCTCTCTCTCTCTCGATCCCTGTGTGTGTGTATGTGTAAGAAAGCAATATCTTCAGTTTCCATAGAGTTAAGTTGATGGTAATGCCTAAAACAGAAAAAAAGTAGCAATATAAACATTTTTTCCAGAGATACACAAATAATACATCAGAGGAGCTGAAACTAATTGCCTCTGGAAAACTGGTAATGAGAGGAAAAAGAAAGGCTGCTCTTTCTCATAAAATATATAGACTTGTTTGACTCTTGTCATAGGTTGATTCTCTGGAAAGTAGATTCTGAGATGGATCCAGGAGGTTTAGTGGGGAGCATTCTTGGGATCAAGGAAGAGACGGGAATGAAGAACAAGGGATTCTGTTCCTTATAGGTAAGCCCCTTTGGGGAGGTGGCAGGGTGGACGGTGGATCTAAGAGCAAATAGTATATTCATTACATGGAATGTGTTTGTGCTCATGTCATAGAAGTTGGAGAACAGAACTTTGAGCTCTCTTAACTTTGCTTTCTTAAAAAATGATGTTATTGTCATATACATATCTTAATTCAATGGTTGTTCTACGCTCAAGATGCCTCCCATAGAAACCTCCCTTCCAAAAAAAAGGAGGTATGTGGTAATATAAAAAAGATCTGAGTATTCTTGCATGTCAGAGTTTGGGGAGCACTCTGTTAAATCCATTGTCACTCAGATTTATTTGTCCACAGACCCGTTTTCAAATCACATGATGCTATCCTAAGGAATACACTAATAAACTCATTTAATTGTTGTTGAGTTTTCTTCAAGAATGCAATCCCCAGTGTTGTCATTGTTCTTAGAAGGAAACATAACTGTCTTTAGAAGGAAGATTCCAAGAACTGGTTGATTGTGGTGAAAACAGAGTCTGCCTATACATGCCTGGGTGAGCACTGAAAATGGAAACAAAACAAACAAAGCACACCTCAGGCAAAAGAGGAGAACCAGGGGAAAGAATAAAAATAGTGGTGAGGAGTGGAGGCTGTTTAGAACCAGGTTTGAAAAATGCAGTAAGCATCAAGGGGAATCATAAGGGCCCAAATGGGAAGCCGTTTTGTTTGCTTGTTTTTAAATAAAAGTTTAGAGGAAGGGAAAGCTTTCTCCCCAGGATGCTGGATGGAGGAAAAGGATCTTATTAAGGAAGAAGTGGGTTGGATTCCAGGAAAGGCAGGCAACTACATTGAGCTTCAGGTGAATGAGATCATTTAGTTTCAACCTAAACTGGCTGTGTCTGGAGCAGCCAGACGTCAGGGAGCCTGAGATCTGCCAGCGACTCTGCAAAAACAGGAGCAAACCAGCCTAAGGGGAAAGGAATGAAAAGTGCAGAGCATGACTTAAGTGTCAGGCTCGATCAGTCAAGATCAGTGACTCTTGGTGTGTCTGTGATTGTGTCTGTGATTTTTCCACCTGTGTCTAATCTATTTGGTAAAACTTCCCCAGGCTGGGCTAGCTTTATCCTCTGAAACAGAGACGTAATAAATGTCTTCCCCATTGCAGAGGTCTGAGATAAAGAACAGTAAATTAAATTTATTAAGGAGGTAGGATATACCAATGATAAGATTGAAGATTAAGGAAATAGAAAACAGATGTACTATAGAAAGTATCAATATAGTCAAACTTTGATTCTTTGAAAATATGAAAAAAAAAAAATGACAAACTCCTGGCTACGGGGAGGTTTGGGAAAACAGAGTGGTCTTTTGATTCTAAGATGACCCCCCAGAGAATAAAAAAAATGTATGCACACCTTTATCTTTGGTCTTACAGGAGCGGGTGAAGGAAGTGAACTGGGTGAACATGAAATTACTTGTAATTGAGTAAGCCTGGGAAAATTTCACCAAGAGAGCTAATGGTGGATGTAAGGATCATCTTTACAGGTCCTAAGCATTTTTCTCTTCTGAAACTGAGTGTGTGTGTGTGTGTGTGGGAGGGATTAACCTCAGATCACCTGAGGTCAAGAGTTCAAGACCATCCTGGCTAACACGGTGAAACACCGTCTCTACTAAAAATACAAAAAAATTATCTGGGCATGGTAACACGCGCCTGTAGTCCCAGCCACTCGGGAGGCTGAGGCAGGATAATGGCGTGAACCCGGGAGGCGGAGCTTGCAGTGAGCCGAGATCACGCCCCTGCGCTCCAGCCTGGGTGACAGAGTGAGACTCCATCTTAAAAAAAAAAAAATGTAAATAGATACTAAAAAACATTAAAATATAATGTAGGGTAACAAAATTATAGTGTTAAAAGCTGGTAAGTTGTTGCCAGGGCTTAGGGCTGGGAGGAGGGTAGGACACTCAAGAGAAAGGAAATTGTTTCTTAGTGTTAATTGGATCAGTTCTCGATTCTGATTGTGATGGCAATTATAGGAATCTATACATGCAATAAAATGTCAAAGAGCTACATACACACGCTCAAAAATTGCACATGTAAAAACTAGTGATATCTGAATAAAGTCTGCCATTTAGTTCAATGTCAGTTTCCTAGTGTTGTGAATTGAACTGTTCTTATGTAAGATTATATCATTGGGGGAAGCTGGATAAAGGGCTCATAGGAACTCATTGTGTTCAATGAACTTACTGAACTCAAATTTCTATTTGAAATTTCTATATGAGTATGAAATTATTTCAAAATAAAGAGCTTAAAACACTTGGTGGGGTGTTAAATAAGAATATGACAGACATTCATTACCAACCACCCACTTGAGGAGTGCATTACCATTACTTTAGAAAGCTTTAAAGCACTCTTTCCCAACCTCTCCCCTCTCCCTCTCCCATCAGAGACAACTATGAACTAGATTTTTGTATTCATTATTTCTTTGCTTTTCTCTATAGTTTTAAATTCATGTATTTATATCCTTCCAAATATATTGTTTAATTTTGTGTGTTTTGAATGCTATGTAAATGGAGTCATTCTGCATATATTCTTCTACTACTGGCTTTTTTACTCAACATTTCCTTTCTAAACCTCATCTGTGTAGCTTTCTTTTTTTTGTTTGTTTGTTTGTTTTTTTTGGAGATGGAGTCTCGCTCTGTTGCCCAGACTGGAGTGCAGCAGCACAATCTCAGCTCACTGCAACCTCTGCCTCCTGAGTTCAAGCAATTCTCCCTGCCTCAGCCTCCCAAGTAGCTGGGATTACAGGGTGCCCACCAGCATGCCTGGCTAATTTTTGTGTTTTTAGTAGAGACGGGGTTTCACCATCTTGGTCAGGCTGCTCTTGAACTCCTGACCTCAGGTGATCTGCCTGCCTTGGTGTCCCAAAGTGTTGGGATTACAGGCATGGGCCACCACATCCAGCCATCTGTAGCTTTTTGATTTCTTCATTTATGTATTCATTGTGAATACAGCTAGTTTATTCCTTTGTTTATCAACATTTGGTCTGTTTTCAGTTTTTTTTTTTTTTTTTTCAATTACAAACAGTGCTGGTATAAACATCCTTTTACATGCCTCCTGGTAAATAGTGCAAGAACTCCTCTAGGGAATATACCTAGGGGTGAAATTTCTGGGTCAGAGAGTTCAGCTACCTTTTGTAGTTACTAAAAGATGCTGACTTATTTTCCAAAGTGGTGTAACCACTGCTGCACATTCTCATTCGCATCAGGTATTGTCAGGATTCTTACTTCTCATGTGTGTGGTAAGTGTAAAATGGCATGTGATCATTGCGGTTCTAATTTTTTCCCCAATTTCTAGTAAGATTGAGCATTTTCCATGTGTTTTTTGCCATTTCTTTCTCTTCTGTGAAACACATATGTAACATTTCTGCTCATTCATCAGTTGTATTGTTCATCTTTTTCTTACAGGTTTATAGAGTTCCTTGTATATTCTGGAACTTAATTCTTTATGTTATAAATACCTTCTCCCAGTTTCTGACACTTATTTTTTACTTTCATTACAGTGTCTTTTATTTTTATTTTTTATTTTTTGAGACAGGCTCTCACTCGTGCCCAGGCTGGAGTGTAGTGGCACAATTATGGCTCACTGCAACCTTGACCTACCAGGCTCAAGTGATCCTCACACCTCAGCCTCCCAAGCAGCTGGGACTATAGGTGTGTACTACCATGCCCAACTAATTTTTAATTTTTTGTAGAGACAGCATCCTACTGTTTCCCAGGTTGGTCATTACAGTGTATTTTTGGGAATGTAAACTCTTAATTTTAATGTGGTTGATCTCATTTTAAGAATCATTCTATTTATAATATATATATTTAGAAAATCTTTACAAACTAGGAAGCTATAAAATTATCAATGTGTATTAATTTTTGATAAATTTTATAATTTTGCTTTTCAAATTTAAGTCTTTAATACACCAGAAATTGGCTTTTTGTGTGATGTAAGAGGTCCAATTTTATTTTTTTAACACATGAGTAATATGTTTTCCCCATAACCACATATTGAAATAATTAATATTTCCTCCAAGTGTCTGCAATGCCAGCTCTAAGGAAAAAAACATTTCTATGTATGTGTGTTATGTTTCTGGATTCTATATTCTGTTGCCCTGGTCCATCTATATGTTTTTTCCCAATACCACACTATCTTAATTGCTATAGCCCTAGAACAATTGTAATATCTGGAGGACAAGATCTCCTGTAGGGTTCTTCTTTTTGAGTGTCATATATTTTCTTGGTCCTTGGCTCTTTCATATTCATTTTGGGATTAGTTGCCAGGGTTCCCAAGAAGCTCATGGAAATTTTTATTAGGATTATATTAAATATATAAAGTCATGTGTCTTCAAGGTTATGTGCTTATATACCTGATAACATTTTGCAGCCAAATAGATCATATGTAGAGCATTATAATTCATTAGATCATTGTGGCATATCAGAGGCAGGGGGTTGATTTGGTACGGAGTTGCATGAAGCTGGTGCTTCTTTCCCAGCTCCAGTGCATCAGAATTTAATAACAATATGGAAGGAGAGTTTATGCTCAAATTGCCATGAACAGAGTTTTCACCTACAAAGGGTTGTACCCAAAATCAGATCTCAGGAATTCCTATTACTATTACACAAGTACAATGAATTGCTATTGCAATTTCAGTGAAGTTTGTATTTCTGGTGTGCTTAGTACAAAACATTGCAACTAGACCTGAAAGCAAATACAATAGAATATAGCAGTCAAAAAAAGTCTTTTGTCTTCAGTACGTCTATCCATGTCTTCCTATCCATAAAGAATTTGTAATAATTTTTCAGAACAAAGACTCTTGATCCAATTCAGATGAGAATGTGTGATTATACAAATATGGGTGCAGGATGAACATAAAAAATAGGAAGAATGTAGACTACTCTGCTCTTAGATCAAATTAATATTCCTTTTTTTGCAGTTTAATTAGGCCTAAATAAAAAGCCACGTGAAGTCTGGAGATACTGGACATAGGAGATTTGTCAAGCCATGTTTCCCACCACCAGTGCCTGAGCACAACGTCATTTATCTTGGTCAATGAAGCTCAAGGAAGCATTGCACTTTGGCTCCGGCTTTAAGTTTTGTATGTTGATATGTATCCCATGTCTTCTAACAATAAAGTGCTATTTCACTGGCATTAATCACTGTCAAAGGCTTTCCGGTAAATTCTTTAGGCACTCGCCTTGTGGGAAAAGGTATCAGTTTGCCACATCATAAGAAATGGGCTGTTCATAATGTTGTGTTGTAACTTGATTCTTGTGAGGCATTGGTTGAACACAGTAACAGACCAGAGTCAATGATGATACACAGTGTCCAGCCCTTAAAAGATGGTTCCAAAAATTAATCCTTGTTTTTGTTTGCCTATAGTGTCAATTCAATTGACTAATAATAGGTGACTCTTGGTCACATTAATATGACTAAGAAAAGGAACCACTTTTCAAATAGTCTAGGTGTTTAGTCTAGGTGTTTCATATAAAATTACATAACAGTTTTTTTGCTGCTCGGGGTTATAGGGTAGCCAGGCAGGATCCTTGCACTTAAGAAATTTAAAATGTAATACATGAAAAAGCAAGTGAACAAAAATAACCTTGATTATCAATCGGTCAACTGCATTAATTCAGCATCCATTTGAGATAGAGCAGTGGTCTTCAAACTTTTTTGAACGCTTTTCTCCTAAAAGAATTTTTAAAAGCTGGATACCTGCTCCTGCTTCTGCTGCCAGTGTGGGGATATCAAAAAGAAACTGCCATTGAGGGTTGCTACACAGGCACAATACGTACGCTACGCTAATTAACGAAGACCGTTTCAGGTAGGATCAAAAAACATGACTGGTTTATTAGGATGCGAGAAAACTCAGGTTTGTTCCTTTAAATTCTAGTAAGATTAAATACTAGTTAACATTTAAATTAAGTGCCTGCATGTGCCAGGTCTTATTGTAAGCACTTTATATGGTTTATGTCATTTAAACTTCACAAGAACCCTATGAATTATCCTCATTTCATAGAGAACTAAGGTTATTGAAGTTTAAGTGATAGGGAAGCAGGCATCAACCCCAGGCGTTTGTCTCCAGAGCCCATATTGACAACCATTGTATTCCCCTAACCCTTTAAAAGGCAAAGACTGTCTCTTCTCAGTGCGGTTATCAAAACACTTTTCGCCTGGAACCTAGAGGCATTCTTGTGTCTCTGTTTCCACAAAGATTTGTGTGTTTCAGATGGGAAGGGCTGCTCCAGTGTTCTGGATGTGGTCTCCAAGGATGTTTTGGGTGTGCTGCATTTTCTTTTCTTTGTTTTCTTTCTTTTCTTTCCCTTCCTCCCTTCCTCCCTTCCTCCCTTCCTTTTGAGACAGAGTCTCACTCTGTCGCCCAGACTGGAGTGCACTGGCACAATCTCGGCTCACTGCAACCTCTGCCTCCTGGGTTCAAGCGATTCTCCTGCCTCGGCCTCCTGAGTAGCTGGGATTTCAGGTGCCCGCTACCATGCCCAGCTAATTTTTATATTTTTTTCATAGAGATGGGGTTGCATCATGTTGGCCAGGTTGGTCTCGAACTCCTGACCTCAGGTGATCCGCCCGCCCTGGCCTCCTAAAGTGCTGGGATTACAGGTATGAGGCACCGTGTCGGGCTGCGTGTGCTGCATTTTCAGCACGTACACCAAGTGTCTCCTCATGGGGCTGACGTGTGGGAGCAGGGAAGCCACCGTTCACTTTCCAGAACCCAAAGGGGCAAAGTGACATCATAAAATTGTCAGAATGTCCCTTGACACAACCGTACCTGTTTGTTTGTAGCATCATGTCCTTGGTGAGCCCCTCTTCCCTTCTGGACATGAAGACATCGCCCAGAAGTAACTCTGACTTGGAGAAGAAAAGAAACAGAAGAAAAGAAAACCAGGGAACGGTAGCTCTTTCACCAGTTTAAAAAAATCTTTAACTTAAGATAGAATCAAGTTCTTTTTGAAGCAAAAACTGCATAGTCACAGCTGTTACTAGTAGAAGAAAAAAAACAAAAAACAAGTTTAGAGAATCAAGCACTTGTCCTTGTAGATTTTGATTACTATTGCCTTTGGGTCAGATTCTCTCATTAGAGTCAAATAAATGTTTTCCATCATGACCAAAAAATGTTTTATACAAATTCCATTTCCCAGAACTCTGTGAATGAAATGGAAACCCCCTTTTCTGGTTGTGGAAAAAAACCAAACCAAAACAAACCTCACAACCTCCCTGCTCCATCTTTCTTAAGTACCCCCTGGTTTTGCTAGGTGGCGCCATAGGCTAATGCATGGGTCTTCCTTGACTTCCCCGGCGGCCTCCTCCTGTGAGGCAGGAAGAAAGGCTTCTGCGGTTCCCTTGGAGTTTAGGATCAGACCAGCCCACAGGAGGTGAGATCCGTTTGCCAAGACTCGCCTCTGTCATGTTAGGAGATGCCCCCTCCCCTTTCCTGATTGATCACAGCTGGTAGTGAGGGGATTCTTGGCCATGTGCTTTAGCCGTTCTTGAGGGAAATTCTGGGGAATCTTAAACTTGATCCTAAATATTGCGTTTCTCTCTAAGTCTCCTAAAAATTGTTCATGTATTTGGGGAGGGAGGCTCACGCTCATATTGAAGAGTAAAAGAAAGGGGCAATAATTCAAAGGTTTGCACCAACTCCATCCCCATCCCCCGCACAAGGTTAATGTGTGGGGAAATCCCAATCCCTGTGCTTCCTGAGAGCCCCGATGTTTCCCAGCCTTGGCAGGGGCCAGGACAACCTTTCTCCATCCTGCAGCTCACAGAGCCAGCTTGTTGTGGAGGAACGGGAGGCCCTGTTGTAGGAGGGGTGGCACAGGTCCCACAAACCCTATGGGGTTTGGAGGACACCCAGGCACCTACTGACTTAGCAAGAGAATCCCCTTTCCCACCCAGCTAGAGGCCTGAAGCGCCAAATTACTGATTTCTTGGCCTTAAAACATTAGAGACTCCCCAAACACAAATATGACAGAAAAGCTTTACTTGGAAATGTTGGAGGATCAATCCATTGCAAAATGGCACTGCTCGGAGAGATCCCCGGGGAGGAGCTGGTCGTGGACTGGGCGGGGTGGCGAGGGCTGCAGGGAGCAAGAATAGAGGAGGCGACTTCACTGCCTTGGCGCCTGCAAGAGGAACCACGGCTTCCTTCCGCCTGCAGTGTCTGCAGCCTGGGAATCCGACCCAGATCCGTGATGGCCAAGGCCGCATGCCCCGGAAAATCTGGATTTCAAATACTGTCCTGATAGCTGCCTAAACACCCACATATTAGTCCTCCCATGGGTCCTGGTTGGGGTTCAAAGGTATTCCTACCCCACCCAGCATTCCCTGAAATTAGCATCATGCCGAGGGCAGCCCTGACAGTGGCCCCAGGTCCTTGTTGAGGACACAAGAGGAGGAGGAGCCTCAGCCAGGTGAAAGATCATCCATATATTCCAAGAAGGAAGCTTCATAAACATGCAGACCTGCACAGCACAGGAGACACAAGTAGGAATGCTCTTAACACTGCAAGTCAGAGGACAGATTCCAGAAAGCAGATAGAAGGGAGAAAATATATAAGTAATACCTAAAAGTCAAAACGGGAAGGAGAACAGCTTTTAAAAATTGACCAAAAGGTTCATATATAGAGATTATATATTAACGTATATATGACATATAGAGTCACAAGAAGGCAAGGAAAAACACAAAACTCCAAAATTAGAGAGAGAAGAAGCTGGGAATAAAAACATATATCTATGGATCTTCGTGACTCTATTTTGAGTTCACTTCTGATACTCATCGAAAAGAGATTTATTTGAGCAATTGTAGGAATGTGTATGATGCCATGTCCATCTCAGTATCTCTGTTTCAACCTTGAGAAATCTATCAGCCCTTCCTGCATTTATCTCTGTCACAGGAACAGTGCTGCTTTTGGCAGTAAACATCAGTAAACTTAAGTGCCATGAGTCATATTTTCAATTTTTAATTAAATAATGGTCTAGCTAAGGTTTGATTTATTTTGGCCTGAATTAATTTAGACCCTGGTCCACATAGATTTACATAGTTTATTTAATAGAGCTCATGACTGCATCGTTTGTAAAAATCCTTAGATAGCTACAGCGTAGATTGTAAAATCACCCTCTTATCAAGCAAGGAGTGGTAGAATATAATTTCTGGGGGCGGTGTTAACTTTATCCTTAAAACTAGCATCACAAAAGAAATGTGTTATATTCCTAAATAAAGGCTTTTATGAGATCATCTAAAGATATTGCATCCCATATGTTTTCACTCTAAGAGTTTCAATGATATGGTAAAGCCTCATTAAGTGGTGCTGATGCATGTTTTTTTCTTTCTTTCCCAGAATGGTTATAGAAGGTCATAAATCTATATAGTAAGCACGCTGCAAAAAGCTCATCTGCCGCACTCAAATATAGTAAATACTGTTTAAACAGCAGAAGTGTGAGTCATACCGGTATCGTTTTCCTAGAATTCTGATAAAAAAGCATCATGGCTAATTAATGTTCCCAAGAAAGGGTCACAGCTTACAGGAAATGAATCGGAAGGTGACAGGAAGAAAGGGTGGGGAGCTCAGAACGCTCTGGCTCAGGATTGTTGGCGAGATCCTTGTTCATGCAGCCAGGAATTGACAGCAATCATGAGAAAGAGAATAAATCACGCTGCACATTGAAACTCAGTTTTTTGGGGTTTTTTTTGAGACGGAGTCTCACACTCTCGCCTAAGCTAGAGTGCAGTGGCACGCCTCCTGGGTTCAAGCGATTCTCCTGTCTCAGCCTCCCTGAGTAGCTGGGATTACAGGCACCCGCCACCATGCCCGGCTAATTTTTGTATTTTTAATAGAAACGGGGTTTCACCATGTTGGCCAGGCTGGTCTTGAACTCCTGACCTCATAATCCACGTGTCTCGGCCTCCCAAAGTGCCAGGATTACAGGCGTGAGCCACCGTTCCTGGTCGAAACTCAGATTTAACCAGACTGGAAATGCAGGGACAGAGAGACAGAAGATGGAGAGGAGGGAAGAATGATAGGAGATGATGACCACAGGGTTGGGGGGTGAAGATTGGGGTTCAGGGGAAAATGTCTGAGAGAACAGCATTGAAACCTCCCCCCGCTACTGATTTGGTCTGGGCCCTGCAGTTAAGCTGTTTTTGTGGGTATGGGGGTTTCATGGCACTTCTGAATGTTAAATATGATTGGATGAGCACAGCCGGCAATTTGGCATTCATGACTCAGCTGACCTTGTGACCTACAGCAGGACATCTCGTAACCCTCAGAGGAGAAAGTGAGTCAGACACATTTTCTGCAAAAATGAAATTTGCCTTGTGGGAAGAAAGAATGCTCCCCATGCATGTGTGTTGAGTGAAGCACAGAAGTTTGCCCTGCCTGCCGTCCAGGACGTGGGGGCTGGGTGGAGGTGGGAGGAGCCGAGACCAGGCCAGCATGGAGGTGCTCAGGTTGCTTTCTTGTCTTCAGCTCATTCTTTACATTGGGTTGCAGCCCCTGCATTTCCAAACAAAGCATCAGGACACAAGGTCCATCAAAGGATTCTTTTTTCTCACGAATGGGTTGATGAATAGGATACATTCGCAAAGGTCTGAAAATCAAATTAAATTTTCATTACATGCTTAATGAACTTATTTGTCAGACAGAAATCAGTCTTCTTCCAGGAAATCTGGAAAGAGTGGGTAGCATACTTCTAGCAATTCCTGAAAATCCTCATGTATTATTAATTTTCCTGGAGGGAGGGACTATGAGAGCCACTGTTGGTTTGCAACACCGGAAGCTTAGCTTTGTCTCAAGAAGGTATACTAAAACTTCTTTCTAAAGATGCCTTTTTGATGTGCCTTATTGCGCTTTTGACAGGGGTTTGGGGGTGGAGAGGAGATGACTACTGAATAATCCAATCAAATGTCTGGTACTGCAAATCCCTAAAGTTTGGGGCAATTTGGGCTGACCCCAAGGAACTGGGACCCATTAGCAGAACTCTCTTCCCTGCTCTGTGCCTGGGAAAGGGAACTGATGATCCCATTGTGCATGTAGTGAGAAGAAAACTTGGGTTTCAGTGAGAATCTAAGTACTGTTTGCCAATCCATCAGCAAACACTGGAAAGTCCCATTTGCATGTGACATTGTTTTTGTAAAAATGATGCCTTCACTGAATGGAAATAAGAAGTCAAGAAAACCTGAGTACTGTTTACATTCTATCACAGGAGTCGAGGCTTATGCTCAAAACCCGGCTCCACAACTAACTAGCTGTTTGGGTGTGGACATATCATGATATTTCTTGGAGTCTCAGTTTCCCAGGGGGACTGGGCTTTTTAATCAGTGCAAGCCTGCTCAGCTCTAAACCATCTTTCAAGTCTTCTAAGTTTCTTTTATTGTATTTTGGATACATCCTGGAAATGCAGGGCAAGCAATTGATTTTCCAGATCTCCCACTATCGTTTACAGAGTATATACAGTAGATATTTTTTGGGCGGGGAAGTTACTGTATCACCTACATTTTTATGGTAAAAATGTACTTTTAATGATACGAAAAGGTCTCAATTTTTTTGAACGTACATAGGCCGCAGAACCAGCCTCGGCCCTTGTAGGTTCATCTTAAAGAATAGACATCATCACTGAAGTTGTGCTGCCAGTAATCTGATAGAAATAACACTAACCTACATCTAACTCAGATCTACGCAGAACAAAAAGGAGTTCTGGGAGGTCAAATATGGGTAAGGATAGTTGAAGAAGGGATGGTAACTCGAGTCCCGAGCCTACCAGTCCACACTGTAACAGCCTGCATAACTGCGTGAGCCAATTCCTTATAGTAATTCTCTTTATATATGTACATGGATCTCCATCCCATCGGTATATCCCCATCCAATAGGTCTGTTTCTCTGGAGAACTCTGACTACTCCAGAGTCTTTTATGAACTTCCCTATTTCCTCACTCTTCTCTCTTTACATCTTACAGTTGTTTCTCTTAAGTCTTCATTCCCCCTGTTATTGCAGGTGGGGTTCCCTGGGAAGCAGACTCGGAGACAGAGTTAAGAGCACAGGATGTTTATCAGGCAGTGTCCTTGGGGTCAACATCTGGAAAAAGGATGGAACAGAGTAGGATTGGGATGAAGAACTTCAAAGCGACCAATAGCAACCTCAGTCAACCGCAAGGGGCGCTGTGGAGCTTACATGGCCTACCTGAACTGTTCCATGCTGGGCTAAAAGGGAGGCCCCTACGCGGCGACCTCGATCAGCCATTGAGTGTGGGCTGCCTGCGGGACAGCAAACCCTTGGGCCAGGCATCTCTCTGCAGCTGAGGCAGACCTGAAGGGCTAGAGGCGAAGGCTGTCCACCACCTGCACCCTTGACGGGTGGGGCAATGGGGCCTTCCTGCATGTGGAAGCTGGGTGGTGCGTCTTTATGTCCACCACACCTTAGCTGGAGACTGTCGTCCACCCGTAGACATTTACCCCACTTTTAAATCCCTGATGATTATCTGGATGCTTAGCTGCCCCCAATAAAGACAACACTTCCCAACCTCTCTTGCAGCTAGGTGCGGTTCTGTGACTCCCTTTTGGGCAATGGGATATTAACAGAAGTGTATGTGCAGCTTCCACAGTGTATCCTTAAGTGGAAGAGTAGGTGTTTTTCTTCTCTCCTTTTCCTTCTCACTGACTGGGAGACAGATGTAATGACTGGGGCTCCAGCAGCCACTTGGACCATGAAGTTACCTTGGAAATGAAAAGTGTATGTGGCATAAAGTTAAGGAAGACTCTCTGCCCCATGGATTATTTACCAGCCCAGCTCTGGCTGCCTCCAGACCTCTTAAACGTGAGATAGACATAATCTTTCTTATTTAAGTCACTTGCACTCAGGAATTTCTGTTTCTTACAGCTGAAACCAATTCGGATATATAGATAGTCCCTGACTTATGATGGTCTGACTTACAATCTTTGGACCTCAAGAGGGTGTGAAAGTGATACACGTTCAGTAGAAAGCAACAGGATACTCCCGTTCGATGCTGAGTGGTGCCAGTGAACTGCAGCTCCTAGTCAACCACGTGATCACAAGAGTAAACAACCAATGCTCTGCTGTGTACCGTCTTTAGTAAGTTACACGAGATATTCAACACTTCATTATAAAATAGGCTTTGTGTCGGAAGATTTTGCCCAACTCTAGACTAATTAAGTGTTCTGAACACGTTTAACGTAAATGAGACTAAGCTAAGATGTTCAATAGGTGTATCAAATGCATTTTGACTTATGATATTTTCAACTTAATGATGGTTTTATCAGGATGTAACCCCACTGTAAGTCAAGGAGCATCTGTATTATCTCATCGTTCTTCCTCTACTTCTCTTGCTAAGATAAAGCCCACCACTGCATAGGAAAATAATCAAGTCCTACACCATTTGGTTCTTTCTAGTGTCTTGAAACCTCAGTCATCATCTCCAGTGGTCTTTCTCCTTGGCCCATGTCTATTACTCTGGCCTCTGAGACCACTGGCTTGGAGAGGGTTTGTATACGTATAGGACTCAGCTTTGACCAGTGGGAAAGAATGAAAGGGCTTTTACTCCTGTCTGTGACTAGTTCTCTCTCTGAATCTCCAAATTTAAAGTCATCTCATTATAACAAGGATTATTTTCCTTCTAAATATACCTGTTTGATTTGCATGAAAAACTCATATTCCTTCTATTTGCATACATTTGGCTCTATTTCATGCAAACTAGTGCTGAAACCCTTTAATAGTATTGAAACCTGTTTTTAGTGTTGTAAACTTTTTGGGAGGGACTTGGCTTCTCCCAGCTCTGGGTTACATTGTCATATTGTGTTACCTTCACTGACAATGAAGGTTTTCCACCCAAATGGCTTTCCCTGTCCTTAGAGTAAGGGTTGGGGATGGAATAAATGTCACTTTCCTTTGCATTCCAAACCCGGGGGCAACCTGGATGAAGACTGAGAACTGGGGAGAGTGGAGATAGAAAAAAAAGAGAAAACATTCAGACGGAGTGGCAGAAAGGCATCCATAACCTATTGTGGAGGACAGTCTCTAAGGTGGCCTCATGATCTTCGCACCCTTATCGTGCCCTTATCCTTTCCCTTGAGTGTGGGTGGGCCCTGTGGCTTACTTCTAATCAACACAATACAGCAAAAGTAATTATATGTAGGTGACCACCGTTTGTACAATTGTAATTCCTACCTCATGAGGAGACCCCCTCCTCTGCCGCCTCTGAAGAAGAAAGCTGCAGCATCATGAGCTGCCCACAGAGAGTACGGTGTGGCAAGGAGCTGAGAGTCTGTCTCTGACCAACAGTCAACAAGAAATGGGAGCCCTCAGTCCTATAACTGCAAGGAACTGAATGCTGCCAGCAACCTGAATGAGCTCAGAACTGGGTTCTGTCTCAGTTAAGACCCACCCCAACTAACACCTTGATTACAGCCTTCTGAGATCCTAGGTGGAGGATCCCTGACCAATAGAAACTGTGAGATAATAAATGTGTGCTGTTTTAAGCTAGTGAAGTTCTGGTGATATTGCTACACAGCAGTAGATAATTAATACACCCATAATAGGGACTTTGGCCTTAGAAAGGAAAAGAAAATGCAAATTTGTTTGATGAAGACTTTTGAGAGCAAAATAAATGTGCTCTGGAAGACTAGGATGGATACACGGCAGGTGAGAACCACGCTTTGCCGTATGCTGTGCTAACAATTTTTAAGTGAGAAAAGGCAGAGAAAGGGGATAGTCAATCTCTTAGAGTGGGGGCATTGAAGCAAAACAAAAATCTATATTTTATAAAAATGACCAGCATGGATTTGAATCATCATGCTAGAGGAGGTGGAGGCTGTGGTGCTGGTGGTGAGATGTTAGAGAAATTTCTGCCCTCAAATTTGTGGGTGGCACGTGAGACACCAGGATGCCTCACAGGCCAGAGCTTGTGGGCTCTGTGTCAGAAGGCCTGTGCTCAAGTCTCAGATCTATTGCACATTAACTGTGTCATCTTGGCCAAATGACTGCATCTCTCCAGATCTTAGTTTCCACATCTGTAAAGTAGGGTTAATTATGGCACAGGTTAATAGGATTATTGTGTTAGGACAATGAGGTAATGCATGAGAAGTGTGTAGCCTGGCACACAGTGAAGGCCTAATCAATGAGAGCTTTTAAAAAGTAATGATTGGATGAGGAGTAAAAAAAGAAAAAATGTGGACAAGATGAAGCTTTCCAAGTACTTGTGTTTGGGAAAAAATTGGGAGCCAATTAACTCTTTGAATTGAGATTGCCCATCAAGCTGTCAGGACTGTTCGAGCCAGTGATTCTCTTCCCTGGCTGCATACTAAAATTACCTGGGATGATTTAGAATATCCTGATGCTTGGGCCCTGCCTCTGGAGATTCTGATTTAATTGGTCTGAGTATAGCTTGGGCATCAGGACTTTGAAAAATTCCCCAGGTGATGCTAATGTGCAATCAAGCTTGAGGATCACTGCTTTGACCCTCTATCTATTTCTTAATGGTGGCCCCTGAATGTTTCAGGTGTCTTTGTTTTGTTTATCCAGCTAGATGGCAAGTCCTTGAGGGCTCACCTGTGTGTTATCCTTTGTGGGCTGGCAGAGAAAGAGGCATAGGGAACAAGGAACCAGAAGCCAAAGAGCCTGAGTTCTCCGTCTGGTTTTTCCTAACTGGCTGTGGGGCCCATGGCCAGGGTCATGATCTGATTGAGCATGCGCCATGCACCAGACACTTCTCCAAGTACTTTGCCTGCATCAGTTCATTTATTCCATCCGCCCGATGAACTGGTTCTATTTTTAGCCTCAGAGCTACTAATAACACAGAGAAGTTAAGTAACTTGCCCAGGGTCACACCACTGTGCTTCTGACTGTGAGTGCAGGAAGCCTGAGCTCCCACCACGACCCACTCCACCCTCGGCCTGACATGAGGCTGGTCTCAACTCTACTCATCTCCAGTGAGGAGCTAGATTGTCCTTGAGTCCTTCCCAGCTCTGATGTTTATGGTTCTGCTGCCCCCGCCAGCACCTAGCAGAGACCTCACATAGTGGTTGGTCTGGCGCTATTTACTCGGGGACTGATTGTTAAATCAAGGAATTGATTTCAGACTACAATGAGCACAACAGAACAAAGAGGGCAGGCAGTTGGAAGCCATGACCTGGGAGGGTGGCTCTGCGTGGAAAGATGACCAGGTTAAAGGGATGATGTAAGAGGAACGTTTGCGCATCGCTTTGTGCTTTTGGCACTTGGGTTAGCTGAGTGAATGTTCAGAGGGATGTGTCAAAGTCAGCCAAAGGCTACTTTCACTGAGGATGTGGAAAGCTGACTATCCCTGCATAAAATAAGTATCAGGAATTTGGGCACATTGAGCCTAAGAGCTAGAGAAAAGATGAAAAAGCCTCTGGAGTGGATGTGACCGAAAAAGTAAAAAAATAATTCTACATGACTGGAATTTTCCACAGCCACTGGATGTTAGGCTGGCGATGTCTGACGTTCAATTTTAAGTTGATGCCTGCACTGTTCTGTGTGGTAATAATCCTGCATTATCACTAAACTATCCGTGAAAGTCTGTTGCACGTACAGTCTTTTGTTAGTGGTGCTTTGAGGGAATGAAGTAATAGGAATGGTATTGGTAACGGAGAAAAATAATGAGGAAGACAGATGATGCTTACAGGGGATAGCACAGAGAGCACAGAGAGAACGTTTAGGGGAAGCAGGAAGAGGTGTCAGTGGAAACATGTGTCCCTCAGGAATCCTCAGATGTGTTGGCTGAACACAAGGCTTAACGAAAGTTAATTGAACATACGAGAGAACAGGAAGATCCTCAAGTCTGAGGCACCTGGGACACCCAGGAGGCCAACATGTGGGTTACTCAAGGTAAAAGAAGAAATTGAGAGAAAAGGTACAAAGTATGATTTCCCCAGTGAAACACAGAGTAATAAAAAGGACACTTCTTAATCTGTGTAGGTTTTAAGACAAAGAAAAAAGCCAAGGTAATGCCTTCATCCACACAGGGGTTTGATGACATAGCTCCACCTCAGATGTTCCTCAAGTCCTGTGTATGCCCTAAAGAGATCTCCAATTCTGGTGAAAATTGGAATTACGGGGACTTTTCAGAACACTACTGTCTGGTCCCACTGCAGGAAAAGAGGCTGATGTCTTTGGGTCAGCAGGTGGCCTGTGCATGGGGCTTTTAAAAGCTCCTCAGGGCTGGGTACAGTGGCTCATGCCTGTTATCTCGGCACTTTGGGAGGCCAAGGTGGGAGGACTGCTTGAGGCCAGGAGTTTGACTTGAGACCAGCCTGGGCAACATAGCAAGACCTTATTTTTTTAAAAAAACAAACAAACTAGCTGGGTGTAGTGGTGTGGGACTGTAGTCCTAGCTACTTGGGAGGCTGAGGTAGGAGGATCTCTTAAACCCAGGAATTCGAGGCTGAGGTGAGCTAGGATCGCCCACTGCAATCCAGCCTGAGTGAGAGTGAGACCCTATCTCTAATAAAAAAGCAAACAAACAATAACAACAACAAAAAGAAATAAAAGCTTCTCAGGAAATTTACTGTGCAGCCAAGGTTGGAACCCACTGCCCAGAGCGCTATGCAACGAACGCACACCAGGAGACAGGAGGGGGACGGCAATTCTACAGAAAGGCTTGCGAAAAGAAAATAAATCTTGGGAACCCAAAATCACTAAACCAAAAGGAAAAGTCAAGCTGGGAACTGCTTAGGGCAAAACTACCTCCCATTCTATTCCTAAAACAGACAGCTACTAAGATAAAAAAGTTACACACCTCCCTCACACTTTGCCCACAAGGAAATTAAACTCAAAGTTATCCCTCTGCTCAAGTGAGACAAATGCATGTCTGATTGCTTCCTTTGCCCTGTTGTTTAATGCAACCATTTGTCTTTTATCTACCTAAGACCTGGACCCTTCCCACTTCGAGGTGTCCTGCCTTTCCGGACCAAACCAATGTACATCTTACATATATATTTTTTTATGTCTCGTGTCTCTCTAAAATGTATAAAACCCAGATGTGCCCTGACCACCTTGGGTACCTGTCCTGAGGACCTCCTGAGGCTGCTGTGTCATAGGCATGTCCTTAACCCCAGCAAAATTAACTTCCTAAATTGACTGAGGCTTGTCTCAGATACTTTTTGGTTTACAGGCTTTAAGCTTCAACTAAATGTGTGTTTTCACATTTGTTAGTTTTAAACTTATTTGTTGGTCACATTGTATTAGGTGAGTGTGAGGAAGTTAGTAACAGGAATGCTAATATTAGTTATAATATTCATACTATATGGGAGTGCCGGGAAGGGAAGAGTGTGGTCCTTTTAAATGATCTGGAATGGGGGAAGGGAAGTGCTGGGTAGAGGAAGGCGTGGTCTCTGGCTAGGGCTCTATCCCCAGGGACCTAGGTGAGGACAGGCACTCCTGCCTTCCTGCTGAAATTTTGCATTTCCCAGGACTGCCCTGGCCGGCGACACCCCCATCCTGTGCCTATAAAAATCCTGAGACCCTAGCAGGCAGACACAGGCGGCCAGACATTGAGAGGAGCACATCAGTGGAAGAAGACACATGCGGCTGGAGGGCGAGAGGACGTCTAGGGGAGCATGCCGGCTGCACACCACAGGCCATCCACCGGCAGGCCATCCACAGGTGGAATGAGGTGGAGTTTGGCCGGGGCAGTTGGAGGAGAGCCTGGGCCACCACAGCTGACTCCAGGGGAAAACCAACTCCCTTCTGGCTCCCCCATCTGCTGCTGGCTACTTCTACTCAATAAAACTTTGCTCTCATTCTCCAAGCCCAGGTGTGACCCGATTCTTCTGGTACACCAAGGCAAGAAACCCCGGGATACAGAAGCCCCTCTGTCCTTGTGATAAGGAAGGGGGTCTAGTTGAGCTAACGCAAGCCGCCTACAGATGGCTAAACTAAAAGAGCACCCTGTAACACATGCCCACTGGGGCTTCAGGAGCTGTAAACATTCACCCCTAGACACTGCCATGGGGTCGGAGCACCACAGCCTGCCCGTCTGTATGCTCCCCTAGGGGTTTGAGCAGTGGGACACTGAAGAAGTGAGCAACACCCCCATCGCACACCCTGTGAGGGGAACAAGGAACTTTTCTCATTTCAGTACTAAGAATGTTACCCAGAATAAAGAGTGGGCCTTTTCTTGCATAAAATCCTAGCAAAAACTCCAAGAGAAAAGCTGGGGACATTGGATCACGGTTGTCAGAAGGTGCCTTAGGATCTTTTGGCGTCTGGATGATGGAGGCAGAGAACAATATGATTGGCTGAGAGGTCGGGGCGGTGGGGGGGGGGGCCAACTCTCCTCAGATATCCCCCTCTAATATTGGGACTAGAAGTTCATAGCTTTAAGAGCAGGAAAGAGCTTTAAAAATCATCTAGTTAAACTTACGTTAATAGATTTTTTTAAAACTGAGGCTCCATGAAGTAAAGTATCTGACCCTGGAAACCCAGCTATTTAGCTGCAGAACCAGAAGTAGGGTGGAATCTTTGAACAACTGGTCTATTACCTCCCTACCCTTCAGATGCAAGGGTTGATACTCAAGTGCCCTTAGGAGCAGTAACCTGACCTAAATTCACACTCAAATGTCCATGACTAACATAAAATGTTTTCTTTCCAGGAGGTAATGATAACTGGGTGGAAGGCCTCAAACTTAGGAACCGTAACAAGGGGAGAGAGGAAAATGTCAACACTAACGGAAAAAGTCAAAGAAGGGTAGCTGGGCAGGAGAATGAGGGCAGAGAGATTCCATAGCGTAGGCTAGTACTGGGCCTCCAGAGATGAACATGAGGCCAACCCTCCCGGGACATGGGAAGCAGGAGAAGAATGACTCTGGTGAATATGTTTACAAATGGACACATATTAAATTAACAAGTGCCAAAAACCACCCACCCACCCATAGCTCAGAGGAAGCCCCCAAAGCCTGGCCCCAAATGACTCAACCCCATAACCAAGAATCACTTGCATTAAGGCTATTTCTGCTTCAGAAGGCTTTCAGTGATGTTCAGAGTCAACAGGAAATTAATCAGCAAGTAGAAAATTGAAAGAAGATCTGCATCGCACTGCAGGAGTCATTAAAATAAAAGCAGATTTGGCAAAATGGCAAGGTGAGTTTTTTCTTTTTAAATCTCTCTCTTACCATGTTACTTAATAAGTTGAAGATTCCAAAACTAAAAGTCTAAGGAACAGAGGCTCCTTGGAGAATAGGGTACACACTGTCCTAGAAACCTGTACCCCTCTGCTGAGCACGCCTGCCTGGTCGCCATCCAAATAACTCTCTCTGCTCTCGCAAAAAGCCCCTGGAAACCCGACCATGCTCTGACACGGTCTATCTAAAACTCCCTGGACTCATCTCAGGCCACATCTCTGTCTTGTATTGTTTCACTTGCCTCTCTCCACTAAGCTCTTGGGGGGAACAGCTTTTTTTTTTTTCTTTTCTTGTTTTGGAATGATTTTATTTATTATTATAAGCCTGGGTGGAGAATGTACTTCCTTGCTTATCATGCAGTTATGTAGAAATATAAAATAATAATAATACCTGGATGCAGTAGAGAACATGAAACTCTGCCTATCATATAACCTTTGCTCTGCCATCCTGAGTATCTGGGGAAACAGCTTCCCTCGGTCTTCCTTATTATGGCAACTAAAATCCCCAAGACCCTAAATTAAAGAACTGATATACGGAATGATGGTGAGAAAAAATCTTTTTCCTTTTTCACTAGTTTCTGACCTATTGATCTTAAAAAAGGTCCCTTTCTTTTCCCGCCCCTAAATGTTTATGAACAGAATGGATACTGAGTCAATATACTTAGTATGGGGTCTCAGTTAAGACCAGTGGGGTTGCAAACAGAAACCAGCTCCAGTCGGTGTGAGCAACGCAGGAAATTTATTGGAGAATCATTAGAGTTTCTCACAGAGCCCAAAGGCAGCATTCAGGGGCCATGCTCTTTTGGTTTCTCCTTGCCTCTCATTTTTATTTCATGGCTTTTACTACATGTAAGTTTCATGAATGCAAAGATTTTGTTTGGTTTGTTTCCCTCAGGCTTGCCCATGCTTAGCACAGTGCCTGGCACACAGTAGCTGCTCAATCAGCATTTATTACTGTATTTCTCTGCAGAGAAGCTTCCTACATTCCTCTGTGGGCACGCCAGAAGGCAGTCCCCTCCATACCCAGATTTCTATCTTTGAAGTTCAGGATGATGTCAAGTGTCCACCCCCAGTCCTAGTTGGTCACCTCTGGTCAGGGGATGTAGTTTTCTAGCAAATAGCTTGTGGGAAAAGGTTTGTGGCAATCCCCAAATAGAGCCATCTTTTGATTAATAGCAAACTAGAAGGAACTCCACCTGTTCCCATAGCATGAAACTTTGTTGCAGCTTTGCAGGTATATTATCGAACAACCTTTCTTTGGACATCTCTAGGGACAAAGAAAGCACTGTTTCTCAAGACCTGCTCACTCCATTTTTTAAAACACATCTAATTATTAGGAAATCCATACATGCATCTGTCTGAATTTTACCTTCATTGGTCCAGACTCTGCCTTTGGGAGCCATAGACAGTAAGTTTCTCCCATATGACAACTCCTAAAAAAGTTATTTGAAGAACATGATTATGTTGCTTTGAAGTCTTTTCCTTGAGGTCATCAATAAATGCTGTCCATGAATTCATTATATTTAGGATTGCCTCTTTCTGATTTCTTTAAAATGATGGAATCAATGACTCAGTTGTGGGTGGAAGATGGGCCTTGGAGACTTTATACTGCATGATCTTTGTTCCCATGTAAAAGAAAGACTTAATGGGGGTGCTCAAGGTTTTATTCAGCCTTCCTTTACAGACAATGGTGTTGGTCAGTGGTGACATCTGTTTTGAGGAATACATGTTACCTGCTGGAAATAAATGGCTAAAGGAATTAAAACTTACCAACTGGTTCCTCTGGAGCAAGGAAGATCTAATTGGTAACCTTTGGCTATTCTCAAGCCTAATGGTATATTTATTAACTCTATCAGCCCGTTTATACCTTCTTGATATGGTTTGGCTGCTTCTCCACCCAAATTCATCTTGAATTGTAGCTCCCATAATTCCCACATGTTGTGGGAGGGACCTGGTGGGAGATAATTGAATCATGGGGGCAGTTTCCACTGTACTCTTCTCGTGATAATGAATAAGTCTCACAAGATCTGATGGTTTTATAAGGGGAAACCCCTTTTGCGTGGTTCTTTCATTCTCACTTGTTTGCCACCATGTGAGATGTGCCTTTGCCTTCTGCCTCCCTAGCCATGTGGAACTGTGAGTTCATTAAACCTCTTTTTCTTTATAAATTACTCAATCTCGGGTATGTCTTTATTAGCAGCATGAAAGCAGACTAATGCACTTCTCTTTTCAAGACTAAATGTACTCAATTTTTAAAAATTTAATTCATATCATTTAACAAACATTTACAGAGAACCAACTATTTTTGAGGAATTGTACTAGTTGTTGCAATAACAGATAAAGGACACGATTGCTACCTTCAAACAATTCATAGTGAAATGAAAATAGGAAGCTGAGTAAACAGATGATTTTAAGCTAGGGTAAGTGCATGTCAAAGGCATAGATTAGGACCATCAGCAGTGTGCAGGAGGAGGGGCACTCAACCAGGGTGGGAAGAGGTCGGAGAACAGGGAGCTCAGGGAATGCTGCCTAGATTACCAAAAGTGGTGCCTGAGATGAGTCTCAGAAGATGAGCAGGAATTAGCCAGATGAAGAAGGATGGGTATGGGAGGCGGGAGGATAGACAGGCAGAGGTTTGTGTTTGCAAAACTGTGGAGGAGTTGACATACAGTTTGTTCACAGCATGGCCGGCGCATGGAATATGAGAGCCTGAGTAGCAAGACAAGAGCTAAAGTAGGACAGATATGTGCGGGCCTATAATAATTGGCTTTTTGCTACCTAACAACACACCTTCAAAACCTAGTGACTTCAGACAATAAGCCTTTATTACTGTTCATGAGTCAACCAGTCAGCTGCAAAGCTCTGGTGAACTGGCTGGGGCCTGTGTGATCACCACTGGGCTCACTCATGTATCAGGGGTGGAGTGGCAGATTGGGGGCTGGCAGGTTTTGAGTGGCCTCACTCACAGGCTGGCAGTCAGCTGGCTGTTGGCTGGGTGAGAAGGCAATGTGTTTCCCACTGTGCAGCAGGCTAGCCTGAGCTGGTTCATACAGTGCTGCCAGGAAGAGTGGAAACACACAGGCCACTTCAGACCTAGGCTTGGAACTGGCATATCATAACTTCTGCCACATTTTATTGACCACGGCAAGTCACAAGAGCACTTCAGATTCAAAGGACAAGGGCACAGACTACCTCTTGATGGCAGGTGCTGCAAAGTCTTATTGCAAAGCCTCTCTATATAGGAAGGGATGAATAATTGTAGCCATTTTGCAATCAATCAAGCATAAGAACCTTACATGATTGGAGTTTATCTTGGCAGGAATGGGGAGAGATCAAAAGGATATTAAATTTCTTAACAGTTAATTTTCATTTACACATTAACATTAAAACACACTCTCCATTAAAAAAAAAAATATGTCAAAAAAGGTTAAAATCTCCTGCCAGCCATATTCTTGTTGAATAAGATGAGGCAGATGATGTTTTCTGGACACCACTTTCCAGATCTTGGGCAGGTTGACATGGACCATTTCCCAGCACCCCTTACCCCTGGCAGTTCAGCTAACTAGAAAGTCACATAAATCTCCTTATCCCTCAGGCCATATTATTTAGTTCCCATGAGGATCTCATGGGAAACTTTGTCAACTGCCTTATGAAATCCAGACCCACTATGTCTACAACATTCCTTACTGATTCATGGTCAAGTCAATTGAACCTGTGAGGAAAGAGAGTGAGGATGGTCCAGTCCAACTTGGCTCTCAAAATCTCCCTTTCCAGGCACTAATATCTTCTTTAGTAACCCATTCTAGAAGGTTGCTCAAGTTCTATACTGCAGTGACTATTATCTGGGGCATCCACATTGATCCACTTTGTGAAAATTGAGATCCAGTTTTCAGCCATCACCAAAGTTCCTTAAACACAATGAGTTGCTTCATCCAGGGTCCTCTCAGTTCCCAGAGATGAAATTCACAATGGCCCTCAAACTTAATATCATTGAGATGGGCCAGATTCACTGGCTAGCTCCTCTCATGGCTGGATCTTCACTTCTCTCAGGCCACGGAACCTCAGTCTTCTACTTGACAGTGGGACAAAGAAAAAGAGATGGGGAGAAAGGGAGGGAAGAAAAAAGGGAGGCAGAAATAAAGGGAGAGAAAGAGAGGAGAATTAAATATGTTTCTCTTTTGATTCTGTCATCAATTTATATTGTACCACACACCCTATTTTACTTACCACTATTTTTTTAAAATCTTATTTAGCACTTAATTAAAAATAAAACTTTGGAATGTTATTCTGTAAGTAATCATAAGAAACTTTTAGTAGTGATTACATTTGGGAAGAGGAGGGGGGCAGGTTTCATGGAGGCAGGAGATTTCAGATTTTCCTTTGGTGTTTTTCTCTATTGATTGAACTCTCTAAACATGCCAAGGAGACTTATACAGAAAATGGAATTATGGAAAATGTTTCTGGTTTTTCCCCTAATTTCCCTCCCTTTATTAAAAAATATTTTTACAAGTGAAATACTTACTGTTGTTTCTACAGCAGCAACAAATACTGTGTATACATGGAATGCTTACTTTGCACCAGGCATGATGCTAATGTGCTCTGCATACATTATCTTTTTGGTTCTACAACAACCCAATGGAGGAAGACTTCTCACAAACAGTTTAAGGATGAGGAAATGAAGGCACAGAGCAGTTATTCAACTTGTCTAAGGCTACACGGCTACTAAGAATCAATGCCAGAATGTACCTCCAGTTTTATAGGTTTTGGCCACCATGTGACGACGACTCCTTCCCTCTTTTGACGGATATCCAGAGAGCACCTTGGGCAGTCACTTGACTCGTATGACCACCCCTCCCAGTTTTGGACCATCAGAGCTGTTGTCAGAATGTCTTCACAGGAGTCTCCCAACCTTCTGTTTTTCCTTTGAACTTTGAAAATCTACCTCCGAATATTGTAAGCCCATGTCTAACTGAGCTAATGATATGCCTCCATTTTCCCAAAAGCTTAAGCTGCCACTGTCTTTTAGTTGCTATTTCCTTAACTAACTAGTTTGTTGTGATGGATCAAAATTAAGGGCTTTTGATAAGAAGGACAGTTATATTTTTTCAAACTTCTGGGAGATGAAGCCACATGAAGAATTTATTGCATTTTTGTTCTTAGCTGACCTTACCCTGATTTTACCACATAATAAAATGCTTTGAGTCCTGCATTCTGCTGGTTACTTTGGGTTTTGTTTGTTTGTTCATTGTTAACCACAACTGAACTTTAAGTCGGGGAATAGTTTCCAAGTTTCTGGAAATAGTCAGTAAGTGGCTCTGCCGTCCTTCTGATGTTGCTATAGATCAATTTTAAAGAGAAACCCAACCTCAAAATCTTCTTTGATTCCTCTATCTCACTTGTTTCTCCCTCCTCCATATTCAATTAATGACTCTTCTCTTTGCAAAATATCTCTTACTTCCCACTTTTATAACCATTTTTACCACAGTGAATAAAACAAGTTCAGGCTTTGAGATGCTTGACCTATAGTGTGGCATTAACTCCTAAACTGGACTCGTAGCCATACAGATTATCTCCCCAGAACCCATCCCATCTGAATGGTGAGTCTAAACCAGTCACACGAATCCCACTCCCCTTTCCAGTGACTGGCCTAAGAACGGGCAGATGACCCAGTTCTGCCCAAAGAGATGTGAGAGGACATTTACTATCAGCCTCTAGGGAATGATTTCCTTGCTTCTAAAATGTAGGCATCAGGTCCTTTGCCTCCTCTGGATGTGCAGCATCTGGTGTGATAGCAGACTCTTATGTCCCTTCCTCCTATGCGGCAAACAAGCCTGCCCTTCTCCTGCATTCCTTATTATGTGCAATTGCAACCATTTCCATTTTAAAGTACATAGCATCTCAACAGACACACCAGCCCCTCTGCCTGTAAATGTGTCACTTTTCATCTTACTCATGCCAGATTAACCACTCCAAACATGAAAAGTCTTTATGACTTCAACTTCTCTTCTAGTTACCTTGAGTGAAGGGAATTGAAAATGCACAGCCAGGATTCAAGGTTGTAAGATCTGTACCATGTTGTAACTTTGTTAGTTCCCCATTCTTATTTTTAAAATATTATGCCATGTTTAGTCATTTTCATTCATTCAACAAACACTAATTAAGCACCTATTGTCAGTGTTATCCTATACTCTGGAGGTACAAAAGGAAAATGAGTAAGAATCAGTTCCTGCCATCAGAGAAGTTACAACCTAGTAGCAGAGTACAGTGGGCACAAAGGCTGCCCTCTCAGTAGATGCTCCCTCCTTTCTTGTTAACAGAACCTCAATGTTGTTTGGACAATAATATGTCCAGCCAGAAGGGATGCCATGAAATTTGTCTAGGAGTGAGCATGTGAATGAAACCTAAGGGAAAGACTACTGGGGATTTTGGGAAGGATTCCCCTTCTGATAAAAGATGGGAGCCAACTACCTACTTCCTTACTTGTTGTGACCCTGTTGTATGAGACCATGATGTTTGGAGCTCTGGCAGCCCTCTTGAAATT
>NW_012100209.1:1079379-1118152 GCF_000951045.1 Mandrillus leucophaeus | reverse complement strand
TATGACCACCCCTCCCAGTTTTGGACCATCAGAGCTGTTGTCAGAATGTCTTCACAGGAGTCTCCCAACCTTCTGTTTTTCCTTTGAACTTTGAAAATCTACCTCCGAATATTGTAAGCCCATGTCTAACTGAGCTAATGATATGCCTCCATTTTCCCAAAAGCTTAAGCTGCCACTGTCTTTTAGTTGCTATTTCCTTAACTAACTAGTTTGTTGTGATGGATCAAAATTAAGGGCTTTTGATAAGAAGGACAGTTATATTTTTTCAAACTTCTGGGAGATGAAGCCACATGAAGAATTTATTGCATTTTTGTTCTTAGCTGACCTTACCCTGATTTTACCACATAATAAAATGCTTTGAGTCCTGCATTCTGCTGGTTACTTTGGGTTTTGTTTGTTTGTTCATTGTTAACCACAACTGAACTTTAAGTCTGGGAATAGTTTCCAAGTTTCTGGAAATAGTCAGTAAGTGGCTCTGCCGTCCTTCTGATGTTGCTATAGATCAATTTTAAAGAGAAACCCAACCTCAAAATCTTCTTTGATTCCTCTATCTCACTTGTTTCTCCCTCCTCCATATTCAATTAATGACTCTTCTCTTTGCAAAATATCTCTTACTTCCCACTTTTATAACCATTTTTACCACAGTGAATAAAACAAGTTCAGGCTTTGAGATGCTTGACCTATAGTGTGGCATTAACTCCTAAACTGGACTCGTAGCCATACAGATTATCTCCCCAGAACCCATCCCATCTGAATGGTGAGTCTAAACCAGTCACACGAATCCCACTCCCCTTTCCAGTGACTGGCCTAAGAACGGGCAGATGACCCAGTTCTGCCCAAAGAGATGTGAGAGGACATTTACTATCAGCCTCTAGGGAATGATTTCCTTGCTTCTAAAATGTAGGCATCAGGTCCTTTGCCTCCTCTGGATGTGCAGCATCTGGTGTGATAGCAGACTCTTATGTCCCTTCCTCCTATGCGGCAAACAAGCCTGCCCTTCTCCTGCATTCCTTATTATGTGCAATTGCAACCATTTCCATTTTAAAGTACATAGCATCTCAACAGACACACCAGCCCCTCTGCCTGTAAATGTGTCACTTTTCATCTTACTCATGCCAGATTAACCACTCCAAACATGAAAAGTCTTTATGACTTCAACTTCTCTTCTAGTTACCTTGAGTGAAGGGAATTGAAAATGCACAGCCAGGATTCAAGGTTGTAAGATCTGTACCATGTTGTAACTTTGTTAGTTCCCCATTCTTATTTTTAAAATATTATGCCATGTTTAGTCATTTTCATTCATTCAACAAACACTAATTAAGCACCTATTGTCAGTGTTATGCTATACTCTGGAGGTACAAAAGGAAAATGAGTAAGAATCAGTTCCTGCCATCAGAGAAGTTACAACCTAGTAGCAGAGTACAGTGGGCACAAAGGCTGCCCTCTCAGTAGATGCTCCCTCCTTTCTTGTTAACAGAACCTCAATGTTGTTTGGACAATAAGATGTCCAGCCAGAAGGGATGCCATGAAATTTGTCTAGGAGTGAGCATGTGAATGAAACCTAAGGGAAAGACTACTGGGGATTTTGGGAAGGATTCCCCTTCTGATAAAAGATGGGAGCCAACTACCTACTTCCTTACTTGTTGTGACCATGTTGTATGAGACCATGACGTTTGGAGCTCTGGCAGCCCTCTTGAAATTGAGAGAAAGGCCTGTCATAGAGATGCTCACCAGTGCCATGACATCATTGCCATGGTGATCCAACTTTGCAATTGCCTATGTCCAGACTTACTTTTAATGAGGTAATCAAATGCCTTTACTGTTGAAGCCACTATAGAGTTTTCTAAGTGAAGCAAGGTAGGAAGCCATGAAAATAAGTATTTTAAATACAGTATAATAAATGTGATTATAGAGTTATGCATAGGAAGGCAATATATTTAGAGGTGTACAAACATAAATAGTATTCTCTCCCTGACCCTAACAACCACAGTCTAGGAGGAAGCAGACCCAATTAGTGCAGGTTTTGTTGTACATATAATACATACAATACTATATATTGTACAGATAACAAATACAATACAATGCTGCTATTTTATACAGAGTAATATGAGAATATCAAAGAGGAAAGTGTGACTCAGGTATCTGCAGTGTTTGCTTATGATGACAGCGAGCAGAAGTATTTTTGCAGGAGCATCACAGATGTCACGTGGTGTCCCTCTTAGTGCATCACATCGGTGGAAATATGGTGTCAGTTTGTCCCACTACTGGTAATGTTAAATTAGATTATGAAGGACCAGAGGTATTTGCCAGATTCTCCTTGTTAAATTTGCCATTTGCCTTTTTCATTAATAAGTATTTTGTGAGAAGATATTTTGAGACTATGGAGATATCTTGTTGCATGTCAAACTTTTGTTCACTAGTTGTAGCATCTGTTGATGATTCTTCATGAACCAATCATTGCAAAAATTTTGTAAAGTGATTTTGAAACTTTCATTCTTTCTATATTTATTTCATGGCATTCTACAAAGGGAGAAGCTTTTCCTCATCTCTCATTTATTCTTTCATTCATTGACTCATTTAAGTCAGTATGAACTTATGGGTTTCCGTTTTCTTTGGTAGGTAATCTGTGAATATTATTTATTTGGATGCTTGAATTATCCCAAGTTCGTCAGTGAGAGCTCCTTCAAGTGTCTTCCTGTGACTCTATTCTTTGAGAATTTATTTATTTCACAAGATGATATTCCAGGCTGGTCTGAACTTTTCCTGTCCTAGCCATGAAATAAGCTGTATCTTCAAGTGACCCTGCTTTCTTTCAGTGGAGAATAGTGTGATATTTACAAACAAAAAAACCTGTGCACTATATGTGCTCATTACTACTGAACTGTAAATTGCTATGAGGCCTTCTTAGGGACGTAAGAAATAGACATATGTATATACACTTCTATACATACATCTATATCCATGTGGATGTAGATATCACATGTCTATATACCTGTTGATATATAGATATAGAAGTAAAATAATATCTATTGGTCCTTTGCTTTAGTTAGAAAACCCAAGCATTAGCCGGGCGTGGTGGCTCATGCCTGTAATCCCAGCGCTTTGGGAGGCCAAGGCGGGTGGATCATTTGAGGTTGGGAGCTCGAGACCAGCCTGACCAACATGGAGAAACCCCATCTCTACTAAAAATACAAAATTAGCTGGGCATGGTGGCCCATGCCTGTAATCCCAGCTACTTGAGATGCTGAGGCAGGAGAATCGCTTGAACCCAGGAGGTGGAGGTTACGGTGAGCCAAGATTGAGTCATTGCACTCCAGCCTGGGCAACAAGAGTGAAACCCCATCTCAAAAAACAGAAAAAAAAAAAAGAAAACTCCACTATCTATAAAATAGATAGATACATATCTGTTTATGTAGATATAAAATAAATCACGAATTTATACTGATGCTTCCAACTCTAATTCAACATACTATTCTTTGACAGTGAGAAATCTGGCCCTGTTATCCTCAATATATTTACCTGTTTAATCCTAGAATATACTGAAAGCAGTTTCATAATTGCTGATCCATACAACTGTGATAAACAACTCAACTAACTAGACTTTAATATTTATTCATCATTCTTATCTTCAGTTTAAGGGTTGTATTAGTCTGTTTTCATGCTGTTATTAAGACATTCCCAAGACTGGGTAATTTATAAAGGAAACAGGTTTAATGGATTCACAGTTCCACATGGCTGGGGAGGCCTCACAATAATGATGGAAGATGAAAGAAGAGCAAAGGGACATCTTACATGGTGGCAGGCAAGAGAGAGCTTCTGCAGGGGAACTCCCCTTTATAAAATAATCAGATCTCGTGAGACTTATTCACTATCATGAGAACAGCACAGGAAAGACCCACTGCCGTGATTCAATTACCTCTCACTGGGTCTCTCCCACAACATGTGGGAACTGTAGGAGCTATAAGTCAAGATGAGATTTGGGTGGGGCACAGCCAAACCATAACGTTCCACATCTGGTCCCTCCCAAATCTCATGTCCTCATGTTTCAAAACCAATCATGCCTTCCCAGCAATCCCCCAAAGGCTTAACCCATTTCAACATTAACTCAAAAGTCCACAGTCCAAAGTATAATCTGAGACAAGGCAATTCCCTTCCACCTATGAGCCTGTAAAATTGAAAGCAAGTTAGTTAGTTCCTAGATAAATGGGGAGGCAGGCATTGCGTAAATACACCCATTCCAAATGGGAGAAATTGGCCAAAAAAAGGGGCTACAGGCCCCATGCAAGTCTGAAATCCAACAGAGCAGTCAAATCTTAAATCTCCAAAATGATCTCCTTTGACTCCGTGTCTTACATCCAGGTCACATTGATGCAAGAGGTGGGTTCCCATGGTCTTGGGCAGCTCTGCCCCTGATGGATTTTCAGGGTACAGCCTCCTCCCAGCTGCTTTCAGGGGCTGGCATTGAACCTGTGTGGCTTTTTCAGTCACATGGTGCAAACTGTTGGTGGATCTACCTTTCTTGGGTCTGGAGGATGAAGGCCCTATTCTCACAGCTCCACTAGGCAGTGCCCCAGTGGGGAATCACTGTGAGGGCTTCCACCCCACATTTCCCTTCTTCATTGCCCTGCAGAGGTTCTCCATGAGGGCCCCATCCCTGCAGCCAACATACGCCTGGACATCCAGACATTTCCATGCATCCTCTGAAATCTAGGCAGGTGTTCCCAAACCTCAGTTCTTGACTTCTGCACACTCACAATCTCAACACCATGTGGAAGCTATCAAGGCTTGGGTCTTGCACCCTCTGAAGCCATGGCTCAAGCTGTACCTTGGCCCCTTTTTGCCATAGCTGGAGCATCTGGAAGGCAGGGCCTCAAATCCCTAGGCTGCAAGAGTAGGAGGGCCTTGGGCCTGGCCTATGAAACCATTTTTCCCTCCTAGGCCTCTGGGCCTGTAATGGGAGGGGCTGCTATGAAGATCTTTGACTCCCTGGAGACATTTTCCCCATTGTCTTGGTAATTAACATTTGGCTCCTCATTATTTATGCAAATTTCTGCAGCCAACTTGAATTTCTCCACAGAAAATGGGTTATTCTTTTCTATAGTATTGTCAGGCTGCAAATTTTCTGAACTTTTATGTTCTGCTTCCCTTTTAAACATAAATTCCAATTCCAAACCATATCTTGGTGAATACATAAAATGGAATGCTTTTAACAGCACACAAGTCACCTCTTGAGTGCTTTGCTGCTTAGAAATTTCTTCCACCAGTTGCCCTAAATCATCTCCCTCAAGTTCAAAGTTCCACAAATCTCTAGGGCAGGGGCAGAATACCACCAGTCTCTTTGCTAAACCATAGCAAGAGTCACCTTTGTTCTAGTTCCCAAAAAGTTCCTCATCTTCATCTGAGACCACCTCAACCTGGACTTTATTGTCCATGTCACTATTAGCATTTTGGTCAAAGTCATTCAACAAGTCACTAGGAAGTTCCAAACTTTCCCACATCTCTCTGTCTTCTAAGCCCTCCAAACTCTTCCAACCTCTGCCTGTAACTGAGTTCCAAACCCACTTTCACATTTTCAGGTATCTTTACAGGAGCACCCCACTACCCGGTGCCAATTTACTGTATTAGTCTGTTCTCGTGCTACTAATAAAGACATATCCGAGACTTGGTAATTTATAAAGGAAAGAGGTTTAATGGTCTCACGGTTCCATATGGCTGGGATGGCCTCACAATCATGGGTAGAAGATGAAGAAAACCGTCAGACAACCATTATAAAACAATCAGATCTTATTCACTATCCCAAGAACAGCATGGAAAAGACCCATCCCCATGATTCAATAACCCCCGACCAGGTCCCTCCCATGACTTGTGGGAATTACGGGAGCTACAGTTCAAGTTAAGATTTGGGTGGGGACACAGCCAAACCATGTCAAGGGTAAACCTCTATTATACCACTTTTAACCAATTTTTTGTTTACAAAATGTTTTTCCACTAAAATGTAAGTGCCTTGAAGGCAGAGACACATTTTTGCTTTTTAAAAAAAATGTCCAAAGCCTAGCAAAGGATCCGAGACATCTAAGGTACTCCAGTGGTAGTTGAATTAATCAATGAATGACTCAAACACTCAATTATTCCCATTGCCTATAGGAGGAAGTCTATTGTTCAAAGCTTCTTACAAATCCTATGTCTCACATTTCCCTAATGGACTCTCCTGTATATAGAACCAACTATCTATCCAACGTATCTTGCATTCCCAGCCCTCTGGCCTCTTATTTATTTATGCTGTTCTTTTTGTCATGAATGTTATTTCTTTCTTCTTTCCAATTTAATATTATTTAAATAAATCTTTTTAAAAATATCTCATTTAAATCTCTCTTTTTAAGAACAAAATGCTCATAACATATTGCTCTGAATTCCTTATCTCTATATACACTAAGTTATATATAATATTATATTTGTATATATAATAATGCATCATAGATATTTTATGCATGTGTTCGAACTTTCTGCATTTCAGATTGCCATGCTGTCTGTCATCTTCAAATCCTGTGCAGTGCCTATGGCAGTGCTATTCAAGTAGATGGCAATAAATGAATACTTGCTAAATCAATGAGTGAGTGTCAGATGGCTGTCAATCATGTGAGTGCAGGGTTCTTAGGAAGTCCTTCAATGCCATCCCAATCTCTCTAATAAAGTAAGTTAGGCTCGAAATTCTACTTTTAAGGATTTATTCCTTTGGCTTCCTCTGAACTTATCCTCTTATTCTCATTCTTAATTCTTATTATTCCAGGATGCTGGCAATGTTTTCCTCTTGATTCTTTAAACGTGATGGCAGAACCAAATACCCTTCCTATGGTGGACATCAAGGGCTTCAAACATTGAACTAGGTCCTGCAACCAGAGGCCAGATTTCACATGGGTACACAGTGCCTTTTTAGGCACTCTTACAGAGATGACAGTTTTCTTCTGTGATGAGATGAGATAAATATGCACAACTCTGTCAGTGGGTGCCTGCAGATTGTAAACAACAGTTCTCACAACAAATATCCACAGATGTCCTATGATTTTTGGTCACCACTTAATGTTGTATTTTCTCCAGAACAATTCTCCTTTGACCTATTTAGCTAGCCTAAATTGGCTAGCCTAGCCAAAAGGTACTTTAAATACAAAGCAACTATTATTGGCCTTGTGAATGCAAGAGCCAATTTAAGCAAAATTATCAGTTTCCCAGGCTCTTTGGAAATTCCCTTGATGGTGAAGAGTAAACTACATGTCACCTATTGGGACTTTTGTAGGTTTTAACTGAAGTCTCACCTTGAAAGGCCAATCCTGCCCCACCAAAACATTACAAATTCCAGACCCTGGATCGGAAGCCACCATCCTTAGAACACCTTCTAGTGTCTTTACAAACCCAAAGGCAACACCAATTGTCAATTTCCTATAAGGATAAACATTCCCTTCCTCAAATTATTTTCTCTTTGAACCTACCAGTTTTCAATCAATCATCTTTATTTACGTTTAGGCACATGTGTGTTTTGTGAACTCTTTCCCCTTTGGAAAGCAGGCGAATGGCTTGCTCCTCTTGTCCTCAGCTCATCCCTGTATCAGCATAGCTAGCCTGACCCTAAAATTTGCCAACTTTGCAGATTCTTGTAGAAAGAAGATATCAGAAACTGAAGAATACTCTCCTTCCTAAGCACAGTCACTGTGTAGTGGTGAGCTGGGGATCTTGATCCAGGCAAGATCTATTTCACAGAGAAATATGATTACTGAGTCAGGCTGAATGGGGACAGAGACTAGAAGTACTCATTTGTTGATTCAGCAGAGCAGACTCTCTGCCCTTCATAGAATATTCTCACCATCCTGGACTCCCTTTGCATCTTGTGAGGCTTACCTTTACCAATCACAGTCCACAGGGCTTTGTTTTTCAGTCAGGTCTGTCAGTCTCATCCTGTCCCTGTGGAAAAGCAACTCAGCTGCACCACAAATGGTTTTCAGTCCAGCCTCACATCTTACCAAATTTTCCAGCTGGATGGACAACAAGCCCCATGAGGTTAAGAGATGTAACCCTGGGTTACAGAGTGAGTCAGTTGCTCAGCTATGTTGTAAAATATGGGCCCATTCTGGGTTCCAGTACATCTCTCTGACCAGCAGACCACATAGTCCCTCTTCTGCAATAGGATCAGCTTGTCTGCAGAGAAATGGAATTAAGCTATTAGCAAGTGGTTTCTGCCTCTTGCAGCAGCACCAGCAACAATAGCCACTTCTACATAACGTTTTAAGAGAACTGTTTGTTTTGGCAGTGCTTCACTATATTACACATTCCTGCCACTTAATTGTCCTTGCAAAGATAAACAAGGACCTTCTGAAGCAGAGCTGGAAGTTCTATAATTCAGCCAACCAAATGTTTGTTAAATGGAGGAAGAAAAAAGGGATTGGCTGTATATATTCAGTTGTACTCTGAAACCACACCATCTTGTCTACACAGTCAGCCATTTCCTGAACTTCTGTATCGCTCCCCTGCTGCCTTCAATTCTGAGAGAAAGCTTAAAAATATATTTTAATTCTTGATCTCATTATTATCGAACTGCTTCCTCTGACCTTCAAAGCTGATTGGCAAGTTCAAAGCTCACACAAGGTTTAGTATCCACATTTTTGATGTTGCTCTTTAAACATATAGCTAATCATAGTGGATGCTGATGAAGATAGTGAAGAAACTTTCAAATATCTTAGCTGACATTGATAAAGGACCCCTATTAGCTAAGAGCTTTGCAGGACATAGAGCCAAGCATGAGCTTCTCTTTTGATAAAGACAAGAAAAAAACATTGTTGATACACAGTTTTTCTTCACCTTCTATGTGCAGTTTCTGGCCCAAGAGCCAGAGCCTGATATGAAGGAAATTGAGTAAGTCAATTCCTGCCCACAGTGAGTTAACAATCTAGCAGAATGGTGAAGTCCTGAGTTTTAGAGATGGCTGATACCTTTTACATTGAGACAGAAAAATTACCCAGTGGCTTTCCTGGGTCTTTAGAAACATTGAAAATTAAGTCAGTTTCTGAAAGTCATATTTAGGGGTTGGGTGAAAATAAGTGTGACATTCATTATGGTCACACTTTATACTTCTGCAAGTATGTTCATGTTTGCTATGCCCCATGTATTATATCAGGAAACTCATCAACTGTGGGGAGGCAACTTTATGAATGTGGGTGTGTGTGAGAAGGAAATGGGAACTAAATCTCCCATCTGCAACTCTCAGCTGCTGATCTACTGACAGATGTAAGAAGAAAATGCAAGGAAACTGGTTATTTTTAAATTACCTTTCATCTTTGGATTATTAGTAAACATGAGTAAAGTACAGGTGAGTATCCCTCATCCAAAATGTTCAAGACTAGAAGTTATTTCAGACTTTGGCTTTTTTTCAGAATTTGGAATATTTTCCTGTACCTAATGAGATATCTTGCAGAAGGAATCCAAGTCTAAACATAAAATTCACTTAAGTTTTATTTACACCTGGTAAACATAGCCTGAAGGTAATTTTATATAAAATTTATATTAATTTTATGCACAATACAAAGTTTGTATTATTTACATGTGAAATTTTCCACTTGTAGCATCGTGTCGATGCTCAAAAAGTTGTGTATTTTGAAGCACTTTGAATTTCAAATTTTCAGATTAGGGACCTGAAAATAGCTAACGTAGCTTAACCTGTGCTACCAAGCACATGGTGCAGAAGAAAATATGTTATAAGCTTTATGAGTTAACTGAAGGAAAAAAGGGTGTCTTGAGGTACAAAGGACCTAAGAGATGAACTCATCACTCCCTTTGCACATGCTATTGCCTGTGTCTGGAACACCACCACTCTTTGCCTGGCTCACCATTACTTTTGGTGTAGGTCTCAGCTTAAATGCCACCTCCCTGAGGAAGCCACCCTTTGTCCTTTCAAGTTCATACCCCTCTTGTGTGACCCCATATCCTTTCTCAGTCTCATAACATAATTTACTGCATTTTGTTTGAAATTACCCTACTCAGCACTGCTCAACATTGACCCAAGCTCTGTCAGAATAAAGACATTGTCTATTTCACATATTTATGCCCAGAGACTAGCACACAGTAGGCTTATAATCAATATTTTTTAAATGAAAGAAAAGAATTATCTCTCTTCTTCATGAAAAGAAGGCAACAAGAAGAAGGTTTTAATAGTGCAGCTAATAGAGGAGGGGTGAATTCATTTCCTGTGGCTGGTATAACAAATTACTACAAACTGTGTGGCTTAAAAGATCAGAAATTTATTTTCTCACAGTTCTGGAGTCCAGGAGTCTGAAATCAGTATCCCTGGGTAGAATCAATACCAATGCTAGGTGGTGTCCACAGGGCTTCCCTGCCTCTGGATGCTCTAGGGGAGAATCTATTTCTTGCCTCTTCCAGCTTCTGGTAGCTGCCAACATTCCTTGGCTTGTGGCCGAATCACTCCAAACTGCAAAGTCAGCATCTCCAAATCTCTCTCTGCTCTGTCTTCACATTGCTTTGCCCTGCATGTATGTGTCAAATCTCCCTCTTCCTCTCTTTTAAGGATACATATGATTGTATTTAGGGTCCACTTAGATAATATAGGATAATCTTCCTGTCTCAAGACCCTGAATTTGAGCAATCTGCAAAGACTGCCTTATAAAATCTCATTCACAAGTTCCAGGAGGCTTAGAAAGAAAAAACATTTTCATGATGATAAAGGAGTTAGCAAGAAGAAGTAATTTGATAAAGAATAATGCATTCATGCACTGCATATCAATGTTTCATTAAATGATAGACCACATATACAAGGGTGGTCCTATAAGATTATAATGGAGCTGAAAATTTCCTAATGCCTAGCCATGTTATAGGCATCATAATGTCATACCACAATTACTTTCTTTTTCATGAATTTAGTGAAGGCTAAGTGTATCATGTTTATAAAGTCTCCAGTAGTGTGCAATAATATCCTAAGCCTTTACATTTATTCGCCACTCACTCACTGACTCACCCAGGGCAACTTCCAGTCCTGCAAGCTCCATGCATGTTAAGTGCCCTGTATAGATGTAGCATTCTTTATCTCTTATACTGTATTTTTACTGTACCTTTCTATATTTAGATACACAAGTACTTACCATCATGTTACATTGCCTCCAGTATTCTGTATAGCAAGATGCTGTACAGCATTGTAGCCTGGGAGCAATAGGCTATGCCAGGTAGAGTAGGCCTGTGGTAGACTCTACCGTCTAGGTTTGTGTAAGTATACTCCATGATGCTCATACAATATCACCTAACAACATTTCTCAGAACATATTCCCTTCAGAGAGTGATGCATGACTGTATAACTGACAGAACGCTCAAAACCTTTGAAAATGAAAAAGACTTTGAAAGAGAAAATTAAAAAGAAGTTACAAAAACAGGAACCAAAATATTTCACTTGACAATCTAAAGAGGCAGACTCCATAGCCCAATAGTTAAGAGTATAGGCACTGGAATCCAACTCCCGGTTAGAGTCTGGCTTCACCATACTCTGGCTGTGTAACTTGAGGCAAGTTACTTAAGTTTTCTGTGCTTCAATGTTTTCATCTTTAAAGTGGGGATAATAATAGTGCTTACTTCAGAGCATTGTGGTAAGTGATTAAATGACAACATGTTAAGAACTCGTAGAAGTGTTTGCTATTACCATTTTAAGAAAACCAGAATCTACAAAAGAAGTGTGAATTTTTTAAAAAACAGAAAAAAGAAATAGCTGAAAGGTATATATTGATAAGAAAATAGGACTTTAAAATGATTAGCCAAGAAGAAAGAATTTTAAAAAAACATAAATGATGTAAGATATGTATTTTAAAAAGCAAATTAAAAACATTTGCAACCACAATTTGAGGGGGAAAGAAGGTAAATATGTTGCATATCAGAAGAAAGACCGAGACTGTAATTGAGGACATCAGGAAAACTGTGGAAAGCAGAAAAGAATGTTCCAAGAGTAACAACTGTTATTTCCTCTATATATTTATGTGGTTGGTAGTGTTTTTCTCAGATCTTCTATGTCTTTGCTGATTTTTTTTTTGTCTAGTTATCCAATTAATTACTGAGAAAAGACTCATAAAATCACCAAGACTATGGCACTGTTGATTTCTTCCTGTAATTATGTCTGTTTTTACCTCCCGTATTTTGAAATTCCTCTGTGAGTTGCATAAATTTTATGATTGTTATGTCTTCCTGATGAATTGACCCTTTTATTATAATATAATGTTATAATATCACTCTATTTCTGATAATTTTTTTTGTCTTGTGTATTTGTTTCCTAGGGCTTCTATTAAAAAGTACATAGAGGGTGGTTTAGTCAAAAGAAATTCTCTTTCAGTCTGGAGGACAGAAATCTGGGTATCAGCAAGGCCATTCTCCCTCTGAAGGCTCTAGGGAAAAATCCTTCTTCACTTCTTCCAGAATTCAGTGGTTACCTGTAATCCTTGGTGCTACTTGGCTTGTAGATATATCAGTCTAATCTCCACCTCCATCATCACATAACCTTCCTCACCCTGTGGACCTCTGTGTCTCTGTGTATGTATTTCTCCCTTCTTATAAACACAGCAATCATTGGATTAGGGCCCACCCCATCCACTATGACCTCAGCAAAATTTGATTACCTCAGTAAAGATCTCATTTCTAAATAAGGTCACATTCATGGTCACCAGGGGTTAGGATATCATTTTAGGAGACACAGTTTTGAAATTTTGAAATCTATTTTGTCTGAGGATCACATAGCCATACCAACCATTTTATGCTTTCCATTTGAATAGTATATATTTTTTTCATTCATTTACCTTGAGCATATCTGTGTCTTAAGAATTAAAGTATGTCTCTTTTTAGTTTATAAACTCCTTTCTGACTATTGCTGCCTTCTGATTGAATTGTTTAATCCATTAATATCTAATTTAATTATTGATATGTTTGGGTAAGTCTACCATTTTATTATTTGGTTTTTACTTGTCTCCTCTGAGCTTTTTGCACTTTTTTTTAGTTGTGTGTGTGTATGTGGACAGTATATATTTGTACTATATATATATGTAGTGTATGTGTATATATATATGTTAGTTGAATAAATAATAGTTGCATATATTTATGGTGGTGTTTTTAGCCTGTGTTCTTCATTTATTGCCTTTACAAATAATTTGAATATTCTAAATTTCATTTATATTTTCTTATTGACTTTTCAGCTATGCATCTTTGCTTTTTTTTTTTTTTTTTGAGACAGGCTGTTGCCCAGGCTGGAGTGCAGTGACACAGTCTTGTCTCAATGCAACCTTGACCTCCCGGGCTCAGGTGATCCTCTCACCTCAGCCTCCCGAGTAGCTGAGACTACAGGTGCTTGTGCCACAATGCTCAGCTAATTTTTGTATTTTTTGTAGAGATAGGGTTTTGCTATGTTGTTCATGCTGGTCTTGAACTCCTGGGCTCAAGCAATCCGCCTGCCTTGGCCTCCCAAGTGCTAGGATTATAGGTGTGTGCCATCGTACCCAGCACCCACATTTTCTTTCAGCAGCTGAGTAGTGATTACAAAATATATCCTTAACTTTTCATATTTAACATGGTAACATAATATCACTGCTTAAAATATGAAAAATTTGCAAATACACAGGGTCGTCTCCACCCCTTGCCCCTCTTTGTGTTATAGTTGTTTTATGAATTACATATACCTATGTTATAGATTCCTGTCATGATTTTTGCTTTAAACAGATTTATTTTAAAAATTAAGAGAAACAAGAAAAAATAACCTTTTGCATTCCTCCAGCTACTTTTTTTCCACCATTTCTGATGCTCTTTATTCTTTTCTGAGGGTCCACATTTCTATCTGGATTCTTTTTCTTTCAGTCAACTTCCATTGGTATTTCTTATAGTGCAGATCTGCTGGCAACAACTTCTCTTCATTCTCTTTTGTCTGAAATTGTTTTTTATTTTGTCTTTATCTTTGAAGGATATTTTTTGTTGGATTAGGCATTCTAGAGTGAGAGGCATTTTTTCTTTCAGCACTTTATAGATGCTATTCCACTCTCTTCTGGCTTCCATGGTTTCTGATGAGAATTCCGTTCTTAATCAAATTCTGTTCTTCTGTATGTAATGATTCATTTTTCTTTTACTGCTTTCAAGGTTTCTTGTTTATCTTTGGCTCAATAACTTAACTATGATGTGTTTCAACGTGAGAGTCTTCATGTTTCTTCTAATTGGTGTTGACAAAGCATCTTGAACCTGTAAATTTCTGTCTTTCAACAAATTCGGAAAACTTTCCTCCATTATTACTTTAAATTTTCTTCTACCTCTTTCTCCTGTGGCTGACTGTCTGTTGAACCATTTGTGCTATTTAAGAGGTCCCTTGTTCATTTTTAAAAATCTTTTTTCTTTCCTCTTCATTTCCTTAGATAATTTTATTGACTTATTTCCAAGTTCATTTACTCTTTGTTTTGTTTTTGGACATCTCCATTTGGTTACTAAATATATCCAATAATTTTAAAATTTCAGATATTATATTTTTTTAGTTCTAGAATTTCCTTTTGGTTCTTTTTTTGTTTAAATATATTTGCTGAATTTTCCTATATTTTATTCATCAAAAGCGTATTTTGCTTTATTGCATTAAGGATGGTTAAAAGAACGGCTTTAGCATGGTTGTCTGTTGGTTTCAACATCTGGTTCATCTCAGGGTCAGATGTGGTTGGCTTTCTTTTCCCCTGAGAGTTGGCTCCATTTTCTTGATACTTCATATGTCAAATTACTTTGGATTGTATCCTGTATATTATGAATGTGAGATTGTGAAGAGTCTGATTTCTGCTATTTTTCTCTAACACGTGTTGTTCCCTTTGCTTTCTCAGGAAATTTTCTTGGCTGGGCTTGAAGTGCAAACTCTGTTTCTGTGAGCAGCAGCTCTGGTCTTGATTCAAATCATTTGCTTCATTCTGTCCCAGGCATGCACGGTTCAGAGGTCAGCCTAAGACATGAGCAGACACAGTTTAGGGATCCTTTTTTCTATCTCCTTTCTCTTTCCTTCCAGGATTCTTCTACTTGCTTCAGTAGCAGTTTTTCAGCTTTACTTTTCTGATTCTGCTGACCAGAAAGGCTGAAGGTTTTCCATCAGTGCTCTTGCTACTGGGCTGCCAAATGCCTAATAGACCTCATGAATCTGACCAAGAGTTGCCGAAATGCAGAACTTCTTCTGCTCCTCTTCTTCAAGCATTGACTCTCTGCAAGAGTCAATCTGCTTCTGTTCATGCTCCAGTCATGTCAGGTGGTTGTTTTCATATTATTGTGAATACATCCAGGGTTTGCCATTGTTTCTAGGAGAAGGGGAGAATGGGCATCCTCTGGGAGGGACTCATTCTGTGGCCACCAGAAGCTGGAAGTCCATTTGTCCTGCAGTATTGTTTCTAGCAGTAAAAGTTGGAAACAACTGAAAGTACATCAAGAAAAGAGTGATTAAAGAGACTGTGGGTCATCATTCTCTGAAATACTATGGAACAATTTAAAAGAGTAAAGCCAATCTTTACTCTTTTAGGGGTAGATCTCTAGGGCATAGACTTAGGCTTAAAAGCAAGTTTCAAAACTGTTTGTATAGCCTGCATAGTGGATGCTGTGATGTGCCTCCTAGGTCCTCCCTTCAGGATCAATGCATATTTCTCCCGCTGCCAGGAGCATTGGCTACTGAAGGATCACTGCAGAGTCCCTCTCTAGGAATTGCCCTCGGCTGAAGGGAGTGATATTTTCTAAATTATGCCTCCTCCTCAGGGCTAGCTCACATTCAATGATTGGTTAATGTGAGGATATAATAGTCCAGCCCCCTTGCTTCAATTTGGGTCAACTCTGAAAGCCTATCCCAGTTTTAGCGCCCATGAGATTAGCTGGAATATCCTCTGTATTTGTGTCACAGTTCAACGTGCTCTTCAGCCCAGCTGCTTCCCTCACTCCCCTACAGGTGCTGTTCCAGCAATTCACTTCCTCCCCTTCAATCTTCTGCATATGTTTCATTGTTCAACTCCCACTTATAAGTGAGAACATGCAGTGTTTGTTTTTCTGCTCCTATGTTAGTTTGCTGAGGATAATGGTTTCCAGCTTGATCCATGTCCCTGCAAAGGACATGATCTCATTCCCTTTTATGCCTCCATAGTATTCCATGGTGTATATGTACCACATTTTCTTTGTCCAGCCTATCATTGATGGGCAGGGCATTTGGGGGTTATTGGGCTGACAGGTGCAGCAAACTACCATGGCACAAATTTACCTAAGTAACAAACCTGCACATCCTGCACATGTATCCCAGAACTTAAATAAAATAATTTTTTTTATAAAACCTTCTGCATACAGACCAGGCGTGATGGCTCACGCCTGCAATCCTAGCACTTTGGGAGGCTGAGGCGGGTGGATCACCTGAGATCAGGAGTTTGAGACCAGCCTGGCCAACATGGCAAGACCCTAAAAATACCAAAATTAGCTGGGCATGGTGGTGGGCACCTATAATCCCAGCTACTCTGGAGGCTGAGGCAGGAGAATTGCTTGAACCCCGGGATGTGGAGGTTGAAGTGAGCCGAGATTGCGCCACTTCATTCCAGCCTGGGCAAAAGTGCAAAACTCCGTCTCAAAAAGAACAAAAACCTTCTACACACAAATTTCCAATCTCAGAAGCTATTTACTGGGCAACCTGACTTAAGGCAGCTCAAGGCCTTTCAGGTAAACAAACAAACTCACAAACAAAACATGCTTCTGTAAGTACTTCTATGTATGTAAAGGCATGGGAAAAGTTCTGGAAGAGTATAGGTGAAAACAATAGCAGTTACCTTTAGCGAGGAGGTAGGAGGGTGGAGGGTATGCAAGAGATACTTTAATTTATGTTTGCTGCTTAAATTTGTTATGACTCAAATATATTTATGTATCTTTTTGGAATTGAAAACAAATACAATTATAAAAAACAAAAGATAACTTTCAAGCCATGTCTTCATCCCAGATCTTTCAAAGCCTGAGCTCTAGGACCATATACCCAACTGATTAGTGTGCACTCCCACTCGGGTGGCCCTCAGAATTTTCACCCTCATGCGTCTCAACACAAACTCAACATCTCCTGCCTCCAGTTTTTTTCACGTATTTTCTCTCTTGGGGAATGAGAACATCACCCACTTAGCTGATTGCACAAACAAGGAATGTCAGAGTCGTTTTGTACTTTTCTTTTTTCCCTCACTGCTCCACTTCCAACCCATGTTCAAGTCCTGGTTATTCCATTTTCTCATTATCTCTCAGACTCCTTGAATTTTTTTTTTTTTTTCCTTGAGACGTGCAATGGCATGATCTCAGCTCATTGCAACATCTGTCTCCCAGGTTCAAGTGATTCTCCTGCCTCAACCTCATAAGTAGCTGGGATTACAGGCATGCGCCACCACATCCAGCTAATTTTTTTTTTTTTTTTTTTTTTTAGTACAGACGGGATTTCACCATGTTGGCTAGGCTGGTCTCGAACTCCCGACCTCAGGTGATCCACCTGCCTCTGCCTTCCAAAGTACTGCTATCACAGGCATGAGCCACTGTGCCCAGCCAGACTCCTTAAATTCTTTACATCCTTGGTCATTATCTTATTTTAGGCTAGCATCCACTTTTGATGGGATTATTGTTCCAGAATCTTGACTTTTCTGCTTGTCTTCGGTCTTGCTCCTCTTTAATCCATTCTTCACATTCCAGCAATGACACCCTTTCCAAATAATTAAGCTGTTCAAAGCACTCCTCTTTGATGGGGACCTATTGTCTTCAGGAGATTCTAAAGTTCCCAGCATGGCATGTTAAGACCCTATTCAGCCAGTATTATATCTCCCAGCCACACTGTGCCTCTGACTTGCACACTGTTTGCTCTTTTACTTGTACACAGCACACTGATTTGTATTTAGGTATTCTCTTAACTCTAGAGCCTTCCACCATCTGTTCCTTCTGCCAGAATCAATATCCTACCAACCTATCTCTCCATAATTTACTGGATAACCCTATTAAACCTTTAGGACTCAATTAGGTCTCTTCTTCCCAAGATCAAGATAGGTGCCCTTCTTCTGTGCAACTAGAGCATCTCGTTCCAGTCCCACCGTGGCATTCATCACATTGCATTGCTCTTGGCTGGTTGTCTGAGACCCTCACTGAACTATGAGTTCCTTGTTGTTTTACTGCCTCTTTGACCTTTTTATACTCAACATCAAACATGTTGATTTGCCTGACTTAGCAAAGAAAAATACATGACACCCAGTTAAATTTGAATTTCAGATAAACAGCAAATAATTTTCTAGAATAAGTATTTCTCATGCAATATTTGGGGGCACACTTTTAGTAAAGGTGAATATTTGTTATTTCTCTAAAATTCAAATTTAACTAGCTATATTACGTCTTATCTGTCGGTCCTACTAACACAGTGCCTGGCAGAAAGTCGACATTCAGTAAAATGTGTGTATCCCAAATATATCCAAACACTCCAGTCCTCTACGTTCCACATTCCTTTAAAAGTCACAAATTCCTATATGGTGGAGGGGCACAAATTCCTAATGTTTCCAACGGTTCCCCAGGCTAGTGACTGGGTTTGTGTCAAGAAAAATAAGTTATGGTTCCTTGTAACTTTTGGTCTGAATTCCTGGTTTCAGGTCAATTTTTCCCTCTTTCTTCCCTCTTGATGCTGGTGTCTTCACTGATTCGCTCCAGGCACGAATATTCTTCCTTTCCTTTCCTTCCATCGAAGCTCTGCTGACAAAGGGCCATTGTGCCTAATATACCCTAGTGGAGATTTGGGACCCTGGAAGGTAGCTGGCATAAGGCCAATTCCTATATTTGTAGAGATCATTCACAGCTCAAGGACATCCAGCCTAGGGCCCCAGTAGGGGTTGAAATCTAGTTGCACACCCCTTGCCAAGCCAGGAACCATGGCACAGGGTTACTTTTGTTTAGAGGAAGTAGTATCTTTTTTCTAATTTGGCCTAAGATGTCCTTTAGACTGGAATAATCTTTTGTAGAACTGGATGGGAAGGGTAGGCAATTACAATGAGGAGCAGAAAAGAAATCCAAACTGACTACCAGAGAGGAGTGACCTAGACATTGATCCCCTTTTCCCTAACACAAAACATTTCTTACTGACTACCCCCTAATGAGGGCTTGGGACGCCACATATTGCCATTTTTCTTCTCTGTCTTTCTGGAAGCCATTCTTCGCCTGCCTTGCCTACCCCTCTCCCTGCCACTGCCACTCCCCTGTCCCTTCTCCTCAGCATCCTGACCCTGCCAAACACTCCAGCTCCATGGCCAGCCCCTCACACATCCACATTTGCCACCAGTCTCTCATAAGGATCCATTTATCTTTTGCTTTTTCCACATGAAATTGCCTGGATTTTATGCTTGATTAACTTTAAAAATCTAATAAAGTATTTTCTCAAATAAAGAGAAATTTCTACTTAAGATGAATTCTAACATGTTTTAGGGTCATTGCTCAAACTGCAGCTACCTTTGAAAGTAACCGTTTATTTCCCCAGATATGTTGAATGGAAGAACAGTTTATATATACACAAATGAGGAAAACGTTAAACCAGGCCACATACCAGTAAACCTGTCTTTATTTTAAGGCTGTTCTTTCTTTCTTTCTTTCTTTCTTTCTTTTTTTTTTTTTTTTGTTTTGAGACGGAGTCTCACTCTGTCGCCCAGGCTGGAGTGCAGTGGCCAGGTCTCAGCTCACTGCAAGCTCCACCTCCCAGGTTCCCTCCCGAGTAGCTGGGACTACAGGCGCCTGCCACCTCACCTGGCTAGAATTTTGTATTTTTTAGTAGAGATGAGGTTTCACCGTGTTAGCCAGGATGGTCTCGATCTCCTGACCTCGCGATCTGCCCATCTTGGCCTCCCAAAGTGCTGGGATTACAGGCTTAAGCCACCATGCCTGGCCAAGGTTGTTCTTTCTTAATAAAGACTTTGCCAAGCTACTGCCTCTGGGATTTTTGCTTTGTCTTTGCAGCGGGGCTGCAGTTTGCATGGAATCACTCATGTCCTTCCAGTTGCCATTCAACGTGTCATATAATATTTCCATGTTGGGACTGAGAGGCAGCCTGTAGCTGGGAAAGAAGAACTCAATGCCCCACCTTGGCCTCCAAGACAGACAGCACCGTTTCAGCTAACTAGTCATTTCCAGCAACAGTCTTTCTTTAAGAGTCAGTTAAACTCTGTGGATTATGTTGTGTTCATGGACTTACTGGAGGGAGTTCAAAAAGAGAGTAAGCATGATGAAAAGAATGGAAAAAAGATATATGGAGAAAGATTAAAGAAATATATATATATGTTAAAGGAATATATATATAAAGAATATATTAAAGGCATGTCTATATTAGGAATATATGTATAAAAATGTATAAGGAATACACATACATAAAAGCAATGTATATATGAGCTATGTCATATCCTTATATGTAGCTGAAGACTGAGAACTCATTGTGTCTCTAAGTAGAAAACTGTCTACAAAGAAAGGGTGGAAGAGAAGAGTAAAACTGAACTCAGGCTACTGAAATGGGCCAGCTACACCTGGGATTTGAGATTTTTGATAAAGCGAATCTGTAAAATGTTGTCTAAACAAAAAAGGAAGAAAATTTGATTTTGTTTTGAATGACAGGATTGTAGATAGATCTTGAAAAAATGTTTTAAATTTCCATTACAATTATTTTGATTTTTTAATAGATTAATACTAATAATAGGCTGGCCATTGTAGCTCACACCTGTAATCCCAGTGCTTTGGCAGGCCTAGGAAGAAGGATATCTTGAGATCAGGAGTTGAAGATACTGTCTGTACCAAAAAAATTTTTTTTGAATTCGGCAGGTGTAGTGGCACATGTCTGTGGTCCCAGCGGCTTGGGAGGCTGAGGTGGGAGGATTGCTTGAGCCCAGGAGGTTGAGGTTGTAGTGAGTTATAATGGTACCACTGCACTCTAGCCTGGGCGACAGAGACTCTGTCTCCAAAAAATATAATACTAATAACACTAACAGTTTAAAATATGTTCTTTTTAAAGTGAGCCTATCCACTCCCTTTTTAACTTGATATTATGAAAAATTTTCAAACGTACTCAAAGAGAATAGTATATAATGAATCCTCATGTACCCATTACCCAGTTTCAACAATTCACCTCTGTTCCTCAACCTCAGGACTATCCCCTGCATGCCGGTTGGTGAGCTATGATCTCAGCTCCAAACCCACCCTCCTCTGCTCTCCCTCCATGCTGGGGCTGGGGCTCTCCAACGCTCACTTCTGCCTTGCCCATTGGCTGCTTGTTGGACTGTGCAAGAGGGAGGCTCTAGGCTAGGAAAGCAAAGGGGACTTGCTTCTTCCTACTGGTTTCCTGTTAACACCACCCAGCGATGCTTCTTTATGCTTCTTTACCAGGTAATTTCCAGTTTGCAGTTTTTTTCTTTCTTTTCTTTTTTTTTTTGAGATGGAGTCTCGCGCTGTTGCCCAGGCTGGAGTGCAGTGGCGTGATCTCAGCTCACTGCAAACTCCACTTCCCGGGTTCAAGCAATTCGGAGTAGCTGAGATTACAGGCATGCGCCACTATGCCCGGCTAATTTTTGTATTTTTGGTAGAGATGGGGTTTCGCCATGTTGGCCAGGCTGGTCTCGAGCTCCTGGGCTCAGTTGATCCATCCACCTCCCAGAAGTGTTTTGATTGGCCTGCCAAAGTGCTGAGATTACAGGCGTGACCTACTGCACCCGGCCCAGTTGGCAGTTTTTATAATACTCACATAACCAACTTAATTTCCCTCCTTGAAGACACTAGCTGCAGGGAGCTGGAGCATTCTGGGAGTCCCAGCCTTTGGGCTCCCACCTCTGAGCTCAGAGACACAGGGTTCTTCTCACGGGTCTGTGTTTTAGCTGGGCGGGGTCCTCTCCGTCAAGCCGCTACATTTTAATGATTACACCTCTTTGCTTTGTCCCGAATCCTAGGGCTTCCTACAGCTGCTACTTCCACGATATCTTAGTTTTCTTTTTTTGCCTTTCAGTAATCTTGTTAATAATCCTTTCTATTAAATTCTCTGTTAAAATAAATGATGTGGTTTCTGTTTCCTGACAGGACCCTGACTAATATACCCCTCCTCCTTCCCCCGCTTTTATTTTCTAAAGTTTTTTGTTTTGTTTTGTTTCGTTTTGAGACAGAGTCTGGCTCTGTCACCCAGGCTGAAATGTAATGGCCTGATCTTGGCTCACTGCAACCTCCGCCTCCCAGGCTCAAGTGACTCTCCTGCCTCAATCTCCCAAGTAGCTGGGATTACAGGCACCCACCATCATGCCTGGATAATTTTTGTATTTTTAGTAGAGATGGGGTTTCACCATATTGGCCAGGCCGGTCTCAAACTGCTGGCCTCAAGTGATCCTCCCGCCTCAGCCTCCCAAAACGCTGGGATTACAGGCATGAGTCACTGCCCTTGGCCTCTAAAGTATTTTTAAAGCACATTCAGACATTATGACATTTCACCTAAATGCTTCAGAATACATTGCCCACTTCTTTGAAATTTTTTATAATTTACTTAACCACCATGGCATTAACAAACCTAACAAAATTAACAGTAGCTTCTTAATGCCATTTAATAATTAGTTTGCATACAAATTTATTTGCTTTTCTAATGATTGTGAGATCATCGTAAACATTCCCAGAGTTCTTCGGCTGCAGGGAGGAAACAGGAGCAAGGACCATAGAAGGATAATGACTGCCCCAGGTGAGAATTCCAAACGGCCAGAAAACCCCTGGGATTTTCACTTGTATTAGGGCTGCACCCAGGGTGAAAAGGAGCCTTGGGAGAAGCCTGACCTTGGAAGAATGAGTACAGGGGGTAGCGGGAGGGCCTGTGTATCAAACAGCTGATTTGGAGTGTTGGCCAGAACGTTATCGCTTTTGGGCACTGCCTCCTCACCACAGCCCTATCTGAAAAACATAAGTGAAGGAAACATCTTGAATTCACATCTTTATCCAGAAAAAAACCTGGAAAAGAGGGTCAGGGACAGGAAGAGCAGTGGAATGCAGAGACAGCTGAATTGGGTCCTTCGTTCAGTTCATTTCAGATAGGAATGGTCTTCCTGGAAGGGTCTGATCAACTCGCTGTTCCCTTCCTCCTGACATAAATCTTCATTGCTTTCCCAGGAGAAACGTCTCCACTGCCAAATGGTGGTTTTCGTAATGAAAGTTTCCGTGATTTATTTATCTTTCCAAGATTCTCCAAACAGGAGAAATTTAATTTGACTTGTATAAATACTGTCAGTCATCCAGAGCCTTGAAGACCTCCTCACTCCATGTTCAGAACATAACTGAAATTAATGACACAGTAGAGATGCCAAAACTCTGGTCTCTGATAGAGGCAAAAGAAAAAGTAATGAAAAATGATTGCACATACTTTGTAGCTGTGGAGCATTGTGTTTCAGTTCCAAGGGAGGAGGTGAAAGTGGACCCACAGAGTGGGAAATATGATAGTATTGGCCATTTTCTTATGGACACTTGTGATTTAAGCCCCCAGGCCACCTTCACACTAGACTGGGAAAACTTAAGGTACAAAGAAATTTTAATAGTTGGAATTGGCATTTGGTAATAATCAATGCTGAATCACTGACTACAGCACTATATTTGCATACTATCATTTTCTCTAGCATACCAAATTAGCTGTCTCTTGACCCTGAAGTCCCAGGCTATCCCAGAATGTGTTTCTTGGTTTTTCCTCCATGAATTAGGAGTTGCCCAGTAACTGTGAAAGCCCCAACTTTTAAAGGTCAAGCTGTATCTCAACTTACTGAATTCACCAGAAGACCAGCAGAGAGAAGACCAGAGTTATATGTTTGCTCTGCTGCTTCCAGAAATCTAACCTGGTTAAATCAACTCACCAGACTCTCAGTTGCTCCATTTGTAACATGGCATTAGGAGTGAACTCTTGCCTTGTTTTCACTATAGGGTTGTGGCAAGAATGACATGAGATAAAGGTCCTTTAAATCTGCAAACAACTATGTTTTAAGGAGGTGTCCTCAGGATTATTTAGCAACTTGGGTAAATGTTAAGTAGCTTCTGCTATGATCTTAGAGAAAATTTTCTAACCCTGCCTTGCCATAATTTAGCCCATGAAATGAAGGTTCTTCAATTCTTTTTCCTAACCCTCTCAGAAGAAAGTCACACAACAGAGATATAAAATGGAAAAGACTTTGTAAATTCCAGATTTCTTTATGAAATTGTCACCAATTATAGCAGTTGAAAAGGTTGATATTTGTCCAAAGTAATTTACATATCATGCAAGTAAGCATAGTCCTTTAGTGCCCAACAGCCACCACTATCTGCTGAACCTGGTTCCTTTGCAGTTATCTTTTTGACTTCTTGGATGCACAGCAGAAGTCAACTTGAGTCTGTCTGCTGTTTTAGCATCTGGACAGTCCAACATCAGTTGGAGCAGGGTTTCTGCATGCCCCGTCCTTCAAGCACATCTTATCCACTTTGCTTCTCCATATTTCAGCTCTTTATGCAGTGTATGGGTTAATGCAAACTGATGTTTGTATGACTTAAATAGGTCTTGTTATTTAAATTTAATGAAGGTGATACTCTGGGTCTGATCTTCACATTTCATGTCCAGATCTAAAAACTTCAACTTGATAGCACTTTTTGGTACATTAAGTTCCATGCTGTCTTCTTAAAAGTCATTTTAGAATTTTTGATTTTACTTTTAATGTCCTTGGTAATCAGGACCTTAATGGCTAGTATGTTCTCTAGAAGTAGAACTGAGTTACCACTTCTATAAACGTATCATCAATGGTTGTAGAAAAAGCCAGAGCTCCAGGAAGATTGCTCTGTTTTACTTTCCAGATGTCAAGTAAGTTCATCTAACTGGGGAGACTTCATTCAAATCCAAAACCTAGCTGCAAGGGAGTCTGAAAACAGACTAGAGTTTTTTGACTTTTCCAAGTAGATCTGTCCTCAACTCACTTGTCATCTCAGCAGCATTTGACATCTTTCTTGAAGTCCCTTCTTCTCTTGGCTTCTGTAATATAGAACTCTCCTGAGTTTCTACCTACCGTTTTATGGTTTTTCTTCCTCTGCCCTTTCCTAAAATGATGAAGTTCCTTGTACTTATGCCCCAGGCCCACTTTCTTTCTCATCCTATGTGCTTTTTCTAGGTCATCTCACATGCGTCCAATTATGATCTATTTGCTGTCAACTCCCACATCTACATCTGCAGTACATATGGCTCTCCTAAATTGTAAACCTATGTAGCCAACTCCCTACTAAAACTGTGTGTCCCCAAAACTAAGCAGATTCAACATGTTTGGTATGAATCCATCCTATTTTCCCTTAAAACATTTCTTTTCTCTGTGTTTTCGTTATCCATCCAACAATCCGACCAGAAGCTTGAAAAATCAGAGGATTCTAATTTTTATCTGGTGGCTAGCTTCCAAAAGGCAGGAAGCAGAAGTTGCCAGGTCAATTAAGAGCTATGTCTGTAACTGGTGCATCATCACTTCTGCTGAAGGTGCATCATCACTTTCGCTGAATTAAGTTGCTCAAACCAGTCACAAGGTTTAGCCAGATTCAGGTTACCAAGAGTAGAGAAACTGCCTATCTTTGAATGGGTGAGTAGCAGGTCCATATTGTGAAAGACTGTGTGGAATGGAAAATGTCATTGTAAGCATCTTTGTGAAGTGCAATCTGCAACAACATCACAATCAGAAATCAAATTCAGACTCAACTAACTTCCAAGCCAAAACACTTAATCATTGTTATACTGCTTCACATATTCAGAAGAGCACTTTCCTCACTTCTGGAAAATAGCTGAAATTAAGAAATCTTGGTGCTTCTCAATTATTAGTCAATTGTTTATTCACTTATTCACTCAATATCTTCAGGTACTATAGGTATCCAGCACCTACAGCAAGCCCAGGCATTGTTTGAGTGCACACAATAGTGAATAGAATAGACAAATTATTGGTCTCCTGGAGTGTAGAGTTCATTCTTCCACCATTGCGTAAATAGTTTCATTTTAAATGATGGAATCAGAATCAGTTGTTATTAATGGCAAGGAATGGTCAGTTTTTGACCCTAAGGAATGTTGGAATGAAGCTCTTCAGAGAAGTGGAGGTCTGCACAGAGTTTAAAACTTAAGCTCGGCCCACAGTGCATAACACTGTAAAATATTTAGAGCTCTTGGTGGCATGTATACAGGGAAGAATGTAAATTTTAAATATTTACAGCTGATAAGTATAATTCATTATATGACAGTACTTGACACATAGCAGCTTACCAAAAAAAATGCTTGAACATTGCATTCAAGCAAATTAATTTTACATCCTGTCCTGGGGTCAAACTGTGGCTCTGGCTAAATGGCCAACAGTTGGTAGGCCAACTGCCAAAACAATCAGTGGGATCACTGTGCAATCCGATCCCCTTGTTAAGACAAGTTAAACACTAACAACAAAATCCAATGGACTCTATAGCAATTGAATCAATTACTCCACAATCAGATAGAGCAGATTTCCGATCAAATTAATTTAATTGTATTTGGATTAGTTAAGTGACATGGTGCCTGTTCTCTCCTCATACATAGCATGACATAATGCTAGGTTTTGAAGGCATCCTGAAGAACATCTGGTTCTATGCTTTTCAAATGGGGAAAAAAGCGTGAGCAGTGTACACAGTCACCAGATAAATGTGGTGTGTCTTTCTGGATTGCTAAATGTATCTTAAAATTTGATGGGAAAGGGGAGGATACGTTTATATATGTAAACAAGTACACATATGTCATGGATTATGTATACTCTGACAACAATAACAAAAATCTCAATCTCAGTGATTTAAAACAACAAAACTTATTTCTCGTTTACGCTACACATCCATCAGGGTCAACTGGGGGCTGAGTTCCTAGCATTCTTCACTCCATGATTCAGATGAATGGAGCAGCCTTTATCTAGAATTCTGCCTATTGCCTTAGTGGAAGAAAAGACTACAGTAGGCCAGGCATGGTGGCTCACGCCTGTAATCCCAGCACTTTGGGAGGCCAAAATGGGCGGATCACGAGGTCAGGAGGTCGAGACCATCCTGGCTAACACGGTGAAACCCCCTCTCTAATAAAAAAAAATTACAAAAAAATAGCCAGGCGTGGTGGTGGGCATCTGTAGTCCCAGCTACTTGGGAGGCTGAGGCAGGAGAATGGTGTGAACCTGGGAGGTGGAGCTTGCAGTGAACAGAGATTGCGCCACTGCACTCTGGCCTGGGGGACAGAGTGAGACTCCCTCTCAATAAAAAAAGAAAAAAAAAAGACAACAATAAATCTAGAGGAAATAATGGGCTAGATCTTAACACTCTCACCTGGAAGTAGAACATGTCACTTCCACACACACTTCATTGGCCAAAGCATGTCATGTTTGACCCACCTGTTTTCAAAGAGGGGCAGGGAAGGGTAATCCTATGATGTGTCCAGAAGAACTAGAAATATTTGGTAAACAGTAGAGTCACCTGTCAGCCAAAGAAGGCTGCCCTCAGGTGAGTTGAACAAAAGTTGCAGTGAGCCCTGGCATGTCTGAGGAAGACCTGGGCAGGTACTGGAACCTGGGGGAAGGGGAGTATAAGGCTCAAGATGGAAAATCAGGAGCCAGATACCACTTTCAAGGAAAATGTAACAATTTTAGGTATCATAACTAGAAAAATTAACCAGCTTCCAGAAGCAGAAAGGAAGCTACTCGAACATGGATCAATTTATGTTGAACTTAATGCTGTTCTCCCAGACCTAATAGCGAACAGTCTTTTTCTATGCATCTTGAACATGACACAGGTTCATATAGCTGCCGGCTTACCAGTGGCAGAGATCCCATTTCTGATAGTACATGTATTTTTACAGAAGTTTTGTAAATTTATCTTTGAATTGAGGCGATTGGAATTTGAAACCTGTACCATAACGTGAGGTGAATTGGTTGGTCTTGTTTTTGGTGGTCTTTTCTTGACTATACCTATGAATGGTAACTTAGAAGCCAGATACAAATCAACTCTGTTATCAGAGAAAGGAAACATCTTTCGTTACTGGATTAGAATTTCTAAGCCTGGCTTTAGAAAGATGTTGTATATTAGTCAGGGTTCTCTAAAGGGACAGAACTAATAGGATAGATGTATATATGAAGGGGAGTTGATTAAGGAGTACTGACTAATACAGTCACAAGGTAAATCCCACAATAGGCCATCTGCAAGCTGAGGAGCAAGAAACCAGTCAGAATCCCAAAACCTCAAAAGTGGGGAAGCCGACAGTGCAGTCTTCAGTCTGTGGCCAAAAGCCCAAGACTCCCTGGCAAACCACTGGTGGAGTCCAAGAGTCCAAAAGCTGAAGAACTTGGAGTCTGATGTTTGAGGGCCGGAAGCATCCAGCACGGGAGAAAGATGGAGGCCGGAAGACTCAGCAGCTCAAGTCCCTCTATGCTCTTCTGCCTGCTTTACTATAGCCTCGCTGGCAGCTGATTAGATGGTGCCCACCCAGATTGAGGATGAGGGTGGGTCTGCCTCTCCCAGTCCACTGACCCAAATGTGAATTCCTCTGGCAGCATCCTCCCAGACACACCCAGGAACAAATACCTTGCATTCTTCCATCCAATCAAGTTGACACCCAGTATTATCTCTTACATGTTGGTTCACATTTTGCTTCAGACTGCGTTTGCAGCATATGTTTGGTATAGACTATATATGGTACTTATAAAGGCCCTTCAGTTACCAGAACCTGGCCTAGAAAGTCGCCGATTTTAAGCAATATGTACGCAAATAAAATGGTAGTGAGAAAGATTTGGTGAACAGTATTAATGACTACCACAGAGTAGGGTGCAAAGTTAAAAAACTTCAGGGTTTTTTAAACTTCAAAGTTTAAACATAAAACTTCAAAGTTTCTTACACACATGTTGCCACTAAAATATTGAATAAATAAGGGAATCATAGAAAATGACATGTACTTGCCTGAAATGTTTTATCTTAAAATACATAAATTATTTTCATCCCCTTATCTTTTGATGTGTGTCTAAGGGGATTTCTATGTGAATGGGTTCATCGATTGTCATTTCCCATTGTCTTTCTTGCTCATAATAGTTCTAAGTGCATTGCCCATGTGAGAAATTCAAGCCACTAGAAAACAAATGGCCTGAAAAGTCCCTCAAAATGTTCTACAATTCTTTAAAAGTCATCTCATCAACACGTTACTGGAAGCAATTTTTAATGACTTGCATTAATCATAAATTTCCAAGTCATTTAATTTAGTATTTCTATATTCACTATTCCTTTTTAAATATTTTAACAGACAAGAATCTATCCTTGCATATCAACCACGTTGTGAGTTCAGCTTTCATAGAAATACCAGCTCTACTTCTTTTTGTACTCATATTCTGTACATTTAAATAATATTTAATTAAGTCATGTTATGTAAGTACAAAAGACACAAACAGTTTTGGGGATAATATAACTCAAGTAGCAGGAAGAGAAATGCAAGGGCATATCAGTGGCATATGGGCCACTAGCCTGAACCATGCTTGCACATCAGGAACTAGTAAGTAGAGAGCACTTGATGATAATCTGGTAAAGTGATTAAACTAAAAGAAATTGGACGAAACTTTGGTGGAAAAGTTTAGGAGCACTGATTCTAGTCCAACGTTCTTATATTGCAATTAACGGTCCCAAAGCTTAGAGGCTGTAAATTATTTAAATTCATTTATTCACTCATCCATTTACTTAGTGGTACATTCATAGGCAGTAGAGTATAGTGGATAAGAATGTGGTTCTGACACCCGATTGCCTGGGTTTTGATCCCAGTTCTGCCTGTGACCTTCAGCAAGTTTCTTAATGTTTCTTTTTCTCGCTTTCCTCAACTATAAAATGGTGAAAATAGGACCTATCTCATAGGGTTATTGTGAGGATTAAGTAAGAAAATGGATGAAAGTGTTATGTAAATATTAATTTATTATGATAAATTTATTCATCTGATGAATATTTGTTGAATAAATACCATGTGCCATGTATTGTCACTTCCCTCCTGGAGTTCATGGTTGAATGTTCAGAGACAGAAAATTGGCATAAGCTTTGAAATAATTTGTTACAATTTAGTTACATTCTGTCGGGAATTACAGGGTGGCATGAAGGAGGCTTTCATCTCTGTATCCTCATTTTAGTACAGAGTATGGCATATACTAAGTGCTCATTAAAACATGTCTGGAATTAACAAATAAGCATATAACTTGCCCCGAAATAATACTTATTTAATAGATAAGATGAACGAAAAGTAAAGTTATCTAATCTAGTGTTTCCAGTTCACTAAAATGCCTTCTTTAAATAGCTTTTTTAAGATTTGAACTTAGAGTAGTAGATCCAGAATTCTAACTTTTATATGATAAGTATTAGTACATTTATGTTTATAAACTTAGGAAAAATATCGATAGAATATTATTATACTTTCGAACCATGACTTTTATGTGCTTCAAAATGAGTTTCTTCATTTGTAGTGTTTTTTTTTTTAATTATATGAATCTTTTGACTAGCAAGGGATGTTTCTGAAAGATAAGTAAACACTGAAAGGTGAAATGTTCTATTGCCCCCACAACCTAACCAAACAGACCCACCATTTAGCAGATCTCTGGGGCCTTCTCTAATGCTGATGGCAAACACATGAAGGAAAGCCGGGGCTCTCTGGAGCTCCTGGAGGAAATGGGGGAGGGATGTGCAAGTCTAGGTAGCTCAGTTCAAAGTGAAAGTTTACCCCAATAAACAGTGAAAAAAGATGTAATGATGCCAATAAAGCTTTTTCAAGATGCACTATATGTTCTCCTGACTTCTTAAATAGAATGTTCTGAAAATTCAGTGTCCAGTTTTAGCATAGTCAATTATGCTAAAAAATCCTCCCTAACTGGGGTTGTAAAGAAAAGAGTGACCCCAGTCAATCTCTGTTTGTTCCTATTTCTCCCATGCATAATAATTTCTGAGATGTGTAAAATATGACATGACTGACAATGAGCAAACATATTTCTGGTTCCAGGCATATAGTTACCCCAAATCAAGGCCAAATCAGGATCCATTATCTGCTAAGTATACATGCTTCTATGGACATTACAGGGCAGAATATTTAACATTTGAGATCTTTGGTGCTTAGTTTTTTTTATAGGCACCCCTTGATGCAGATATTTGGCAGCACTTTGCTATTTGGTTATTATCAAGAATTAACATAGATGATTAAGCCTTCAAAAGTCCATTTTGCTTGTGTTGTAGACTCCTCTGTTGTCCTTCGAAAGTCTGACCTATTAATACATCTCCTCACTCTTTACTTCTTCCATTTTCCTTCCTGTCTCTCTCTCTGCTCCCTTATCTTTTCTCTATCTGCCTCTCATACTCTTTTTCTCTCCTTCTCCTTCTCCTTCTCCTTCTTGTTCTTGTTCTTCTTCTTCCTTTACCTTCTCCCTATCTCCTTCCACTACTCGTTCTCCTTTCCCCTTTTTTCCACCTTCCCTCCCTTTTACCCACACTGACTCCTCTTTCCCCATCAGCAGAAACCTACATAGTAGCTTTGGATCTTTGTCTACAGTTGTCCTGGCCTTTTTTGCTTGTATTTTATTTTATTTTTCCATAAGTTATTGGGGTAGAGGTGGTATTTGATTTCATAAGTAAGTTCTTTAGTGGTGACTTGTGAGATCCTGGTGCACCCATCACTCAAGCAGTATACACTGCACTATATTTGTTGTCTCTTAAATGTATGAGTATGAGAGGGAGATAGAGAAAAGATAAGGGAGCAGAGAGTGAGAGATATGTGATATATATGATATACATGTGATATATATGAAACTGTGATATAGATCACAGTTTCTTTATCACTCATTGATTGATGGGGATTTGGGTTGGTTCCACAATTTTGCAGTTGTGAATTGTACTGCTATACATGTGTGTGCAAGCTTTTTGTTTTTTTTAAATAATGGCTTCTTTTCCTCTGGGTAGATACCCAGTAATGGGATTGCTGGATCAAATGGTAGTTTAAGTCACAGGATTTCCTTAAGGTGTGTCTCTTAAGCCTGCCAACCATTTAGGACTTCAGATCTGGAGATAGAATGGTACAGATTTAAAGAAGAACTGATAAAAATAATCAAATACAAACTGCCAGTCAAAACTTGACAGCTTGCAAAAACGCTCTCCTAAAGAAAACAGAATTAATGCAGTGCAGCAGCATGAGGAGCTCTTAAAATTTCAAACTGACAGCCTCAGCTGCCAGGCAGGAGGAGAGACAATAGCAGCAGCTTGATTTAAACTTAGCAAAGTAAAAACACAACATTGGATCTGGGAAGAGTTGATGATAGCTAAACTAAAAATTAGAAAGTGGGTTCGAAACTTCCTGTGGGATCCCAGGCTTGGCCTGTCTTCCCACTCTGTGGACTCTGTGCCAGCAAACACATCTCCTTTTCATTTGTCAGCATTCTGTTTCTTGTTAGAGACCGGGATTCCCGGCAGTGGAAGAGACCAGCACTGCTTGATATGCAGGACCTGTGTTTCTGCATGGATCTCTGCATGCTTGGATCCTCATGCTGATGCTGCAGGAGATGGTGCGGGTTGTCCCAGCTACCTGGGTGGCATCTGAGAACAAGCCCTTGTCTCTTCCAAGAGGCAGTTCCCTCGTGGTGCCTCCCCTCCCTGCACATTCCCAATATTCTTTGCCTTGGACTGTTTTCTTTGATCCTGAATTTGCCTGAGCCACCTCTTCCCTTCACATGGCCAAAAAGTTAAGCATTAGGGCTCTGTTCCTTTTGTAGGAGAGGAGTGTTGGGGGACTGACTGGGAGGGGACAGGAGGGAGTCACCTGGGATGATGGAAATGTTCCATATCTTGACTGGAGTGGTGGTTATGTGAGGGGGTATGTGTAGGTAAACATTCATCTGGCTATATATTTAAGATCATGCACTTCACAGCAGGTAAGTTACTTCTTAAAAAAAATAAGAGGGTCTGAAACCAGTAGATCTGGGTTTGAATCCACTTAGGGTTGTGTGACCTCTACAAACATGAATAAATATAGTACCTGCCACACAGGTGTTTGTGTAGATGAAAGGAAACAAAAAGCACTCCGCCACGTGTGACATGCTGGGTATAGGGTTTCTACTCAACAATAGATTGCAAGTATCATTATTATATTTTGAGAATAGTAATCTCTGAGCATGGTAGTGATCGCAGCTTCTTTGATTTAAAATCCCTCTTAGCATATTGGAGCATCTGGAGACCATGCTTCGAGGCCTTAGCTCAGAGGTATGACTAAGTGGGTGTCTTAGGCACCAGGACAGGTTAACAGGTGAAAATTATTGAGCCAGGGGCCTCTGGGTGCTCTTTAAATTATACCAGCCAGGCAGCCCCAGTTGCCCAACCCTTCCACACAGGCTGGCACCACCTGGATTTCACACTCATTACAGCCACGTTTCTGGAGTCGTGGAGGCACATTTTTGATGAATTCATTTTTGGCAAAAATAACTCCATTCACAGGCAAAATATAAACTCTTGATCTGTCCACTCTAACATCAGTGCTATGACTAATGGCATTATCTCAATTCAGCAGTGAAAAATTCAAGGTTTTCTGATTCTTTGTCGACCACCATTAACATCTGTTTTACTATGTTGTTTTGATCACTCTCCAGGAAACAAATGGGTCCCTGGTATTCATTGCTGACCTCTACTTTGTATGTAACTACCTAGAAACCCATAGAACCACAGAATTTTGGAGCTCTGTGAGGTCTTGAAAATGAACTAAGTGAAAACCTCTTGCTTTACAGATGAAGCAGGACAAGTAATTTCCCCAAAGTTCATTCATTTTCAGAAAGTATTCAGCAACTGTGTGCCAGGATTTGTGGTAGACCCTGGATTACATAACCTGGCATGGAGAATTTCTTCCAGTTCTCTTCCAGAGGTCCCCCAAACCAGACTACTCTTGAATCAGTACTGCCTGATATGCATAAATATCTGTAATAAGCAACTTGAATAGAACAATAGCCTAAACAGTGTAGGATGGCTGGAGTGCTGAGTTAAGTCATCAAGGGAGAAGCAGGGGCTCAGCCAGCTGGCACTGAAACCATGTGGGCCTCTTGCCCAGGTGAGAACCTAAGGCCCACACACTGAGCTGGGTGGAGGGAACACAGCCTTCACCACTGCCTTGCCTGTTTTCCGCTTATGATCTCCTCTGCTGCATACAACTCTTTGGGGCATCACCTTTGTTTCCTGATTTCCTGATTTCAAGGCTTCTCTAGACAGTCATTCTGTTCTTAATTCAAGTACTTAAGTGTGCAGGAAACGGAAATGAAATACACAAGTAGATTGGCCCCGGTCTCCAAAGCCCCAAATCGGAGACACTGAGTCCATTTGCTTCAGGGCATTAAAGCATACTTTATCACTCTACAGGCAAGAGACCTAAACAAGTGAAGTGGACCAGGAAAAAGCGTCAAAGGCAATTAGAGAGATCTACCCTCCATCAGGGGACAGTAAATACTCTGCTCATTGGGTTTTTCCATGAGACACAGTGAACTCTGCATTGCCACATATTCAGATATTTCAGATAGGCCACAAATGTTGATTTTCTTAAGATGATGTTTCCCAGTTTTTAAAAATCACTCTGTGTGTCAAGTATAAAAACACCTGTGGGCTCCTGGGTTGCTTCCCCCCATCAACTGCTTCCCTAAGGGATGGCTCAGAGATGGCGTCTTCGACCATTCTGGCTGCCACAACCAAGTACCATAGACAGGATGGCTTGTAAAATAACAGAAATTTATTTCCATCCATTCTGGAGGCTGGAAGTCTGAGTTCAGGGAGCCAGCCAGGTGGGGTCTGGTGAGGGCCCTCTTCTGGGGTGCAGGCTGCTGACTTCTCGTATGCTCCCATGGCAAGCTCCCTTAGGACTCCTATAAAGACTCTGATCCAATTCATAAGGGCCCCATTCTCATGACCTCATCTAATTCAAATTATGTCCCATAGTCCCAACTTCCTTAATGCCATCACATTTGGGGGTAGAGTTTCCGCATGTGAATTTGGTGGGGATACAACTTTCAGTCCATGACAGATACTATTTCAAATTCAAAGTCAGCAGAGGGACAGAGAATGAGAATGGGCTGAGAGATGTTTGGATGCTAGAGTCTGTACCTTACCTCTTGGTTGAGGACAGACAATGCCGATATTGATATTGTGAGAGCTTTGATCACAAAGAAGCTGAATTCCAGCCACACAACTCACCTCTCCCTTTGGGAAAGTAATTTACGCAATCTGAACCTCTTCTTCTCTATTGGTGACATGGGCTCATGCCATCTTCTCAGAGATTTGTCATTGAATCAATTAACTCAGGGTTGTTGAGTTACTCCATTTGGTCACTTACTCATTCAAATCTTTACTAAGAATCTACCATGTTGCATGCTTGAAATCGGTAATGAGCAGAATAAACACAGCCCTAGGTCTCAAAGAGAACACCATGGAGAGGGGAAGACAATTTAGAAAGCAGTAAGCATGCAGGGTGAAAGAGTGGTGTTGGGGGTGGAGAGTACCACGGAAGCCACTTGCAATTGGACCTTGGACCATTGCTGGCCTTGTCTTCTTCCCCTCTCCCATGGCTTATGGTGTTCTTGCCACACTGGACTCCGAGCTACCTCCTGAGCACACCGTCCTCTTCATGCCAATCTCTTTTTTGTCTTTGTTGTTTACTCTGCTGAAATAACCTTTCACCAGATATTTGCAGGGCTGCTCCTTTACGATGTCCTCCAACAGTCCTAATCTAAAATAGCAGCCCCAAGTCCTTTGCTAGTCTGCCCCGTGACTCTGCTTTATATTTTTATAGCACTCACCACCACCTGACATTCTAGTGCATATTTGTTTTGTTGTTGTTATTGTTCATTGTCTAACTGCTCCACTGAACTGTAAGCCCCATGAGAGCCTGTACTTTTGTCTACTTTGTTCACTGCCCCAAATCCAGTGCCAGATCAGAGCCTAGATCCTGGTTTTATTCATCAAACATTTGCAGAATGAATGAAGGAAGGAAACACACAGGGGAACCTAATTTAGGTTCAGGGAAAGTTTCCTAGCAAAGGAGATGTTTAAGCCAATGAATTGGCCAGATAAAGAAGTTATTTAGGCAAAGAAGGGAATACAAAAGTATTTTGGGCAGAAAACACAGCATGTGGGGAGTCCTGGAGATGAGTAAGAGCTTGTTCACAGCAGCGAAAGAAGTTGAGTGTGGCCGGTGACAAAGCATGGAAAGGGTGGAGTAAGGGAGAGGGCTGTGAGTGGGGAGCCAGAGGGCTGGAGTAGAGAGCCCTGGAAGACCTGAGAAGGAGTTTGAACTTTATTCCACCAGCAGAGGGATGCAAAATGGTACAACTATGTTGGAAAACATTTCTGCATTTCCTTATCAAGTTAAATCTGCCTTTACCATACAACTAGAAATGCCACTCCTAGGTATTTACTTAAGTGAAATGTTAACTTACATTCCACAAAACATTCTATGAGAATGTTTAAAAAAGCTCTATTCTTAATCATCAAAAAGAATAGTTCTATATTTTTAATGCTGTGATTACCTGACTGTGTGTTTGTCAAAATTTACACAATTATGCATTCAAAAGAGTTATTTTCACTGCATGGATATTACTCTTTAAAGAAAAAAACATGGGATATGGATACTACTCTTTAATTTTTGAGAAAAAAGCATGGGAAATTATTAGAAGGTTTTCCATGGAGAAGTAGCTCTGTCAGGTTTGTGTTTCCAAAAGATCACCTTGTCTGGAGGACAACAAGAATGGAAACAGAAAAACCAAAGAGATGTCTATAACAGTGGAGGAGGCAAGAGATAACAGTGGCTCCCACTATGCTGGTAAAAGTGGAGATGCAGGGAGTGCGCCCAAGATGGCCAAATAGGAACAGCTCCAGCCTCCAGCTCCCAGCGTGAGTGACACAGAAGACGGGTGATTTCTGCATTTTCAACCGAGGTACCGGGTGCATCTCACTGGGGTGTGTTGGACAGTTGGTGCTGGTCGACGGGTGCAGCCCGACCAGCAACAGCTGAAGCAGGGTGAGGCATCACCTCACCTGGGAAGTGCAAAGGGGAAGGGAATTCCTTTTCCTAGCCAAAGGAAAGTGAGACCCACAACACCTGGAAAATCAGGTAACTCCCACCCTAATACTGCACTTTACCAAGGGTCTTAGCAAACGGCATACCAGGAGATTATATCCCACATGTGGCCCAGAGGGTCTTACACCCACGGAGCCTCCCTCATTGCTTGCACAGCAGTCTGAGATCTAACTGCAAGGCAGCAGTGAGGCTAGGGCAGGGGCGTCCGCCATTGCCGAGGCTTAAGTAGGTAAACAAAGCCTCTGGGAAGCTCGAATTGGGTGGAGCCCACCACAGCTCAAGGAGGCCTGCCTGCCTCTGTAGACTCCATCTCTGGGGATGGGGCATAGCTAAACAAAAAGCAGCAGAAACCTCGGCAGAGGTAAATGTCCCTGTCTGACAGCTTTAAAGAGAGCAGTGGATCTCCCAGCACGGAGATTGAGATCTAAGAATGGACAGACTGCCTGCTCAAGTGGGTCCCTGACCCTGAGTAGCCTATCTGGGAGACTTCCCCCACTAGGTGCAGACCAACACCTCACACCTCACATGGCTGGGTACATCCCTGAGAGGAAGCTTCCAGAGCAAGAATCAGACAACAACACTCACTGTTCAGCAATATTCTATCTTCTGCAGCCTCTGCTGCTGATACCCAGGCAAACAGGGTCTGGAGTGGACCTCAAGCAAACTACAACTGACCTGCAGCTGAGGGTCCTGACTGTTAGAAGGAAAACTAACAAACAGAAAGGACACCCACACCAAAACCCCATCAGTACGTCACCATCACCAAAGACCAAAGGCAGATAAAACCACAAAGATGGGGAAAAAGCAGTGCAGAAAAGCTGGAAATTCAAAAAATCAGAGCGCATCTCCCCCTCAAAGGAATGCAGCTCATCGCCAGCAACGGAACAAAGCTGGACAGAGAATGACTTTGACGAGTTGAGTGAAGAAGGCTTCAGTCGATCAAACTTCTCAGAACTAAAGGAGGAACTATGTAACTAGCTCAAAGAAACTAAAAACCTTGAAAAAAGATTTGATGAATGGCTAACTAGAATAACCAATGTAGAGAAGTCCTTAAAAGAACTGAAAGAGATGAAAACCATAACACGAGAACTACGTGACAAATGCACAAGCTTCAGCAACTGACTCAATCAACTGGAAGAAAGAGTATCAGAGATTGAAGATCAAATGAATGAAATGAAGTGAGAAGAGAAGTGTAGAGAAAAAAGAGTAAAAAGAAATGAACAAAGCCTCCAAGAAATATGGGATTATGTGTAACGACCAAATCTACATCTGATTGGTGTGCCTGAAAGTGACGGGGAAAATGGAACCAAGTTGGAAAACACTCTGCAGGATATCATCCAGGAGAACTTCCCCAACCCAGTAAGGCAGGCCAACATTCAAATTCAGGAAATACAGAGAACACCACAAAGATATTCCTTGAGAAGAGCAACTCCAAGACACGTAATTGTCAGATTAACCAAAGTTGAAATGAAGAAAAAAAATGTTAAGGGCAGCCAGAGAAAAAGGTTGGGTTACCCACAAAGGGAAGCCCATCAGACTAACAGCAGATCTCTTGGCAGAAACTCTACAAGCCAGAAGAGAGTGGGGGCCAATATTCAACATTCTTAAAGAAAGGAATTTTCAACCCAGAATTTCATATCT
>NW_012100209.1:1072438-1076279 GCF_000951045.1 Mandrillus leucophaeus | reverse complement strand
GCACACCAATATGGCACACGTATACATATGTAACAAACCTGCACGTTGTGCACATGTACCCTAGAACTTAAAGTATAATAAAAAAATAAATAAATAATAAAATAAAAAGAGTTATTTTCCAAAAAAAAAAAAATAGTGGAGATGTAAGGAGTAGAGGACTTGAGAAATATTTAGGAAGTAGAATTGACAGGAATTCGCAATTAATTAGATATGGGAAATGAGAAAGAGGGAGGAGTCAAGAATGATGCTGAGGAATTTGGCTTGGGGGCATCCGGGAAAGTACTGGTGCCACGGAGCACACAGCAGGAGGAGGAACAGGCTCTGGCAAGCACATGGTATGAGGATAAAGTGAGATAACAGCATTCAGGTACACGTCAGAGGTGTACTTAATGTTGTCACTGCTGGATTGGGGTTGTTCAGTCTTATTTAGCTAAGTAGCGAAGTAGCACATGCCTGAGTGCTCACTTCTAAGGGCCTCTTTGCAGTCATAAAATCCACCTGTCTTATTAGTTGTCCTTGTCATTTCACCTTCTGTACACTCTCACCAGAACACTCTCATCTTCCAAACTCAGCGCTGCTCATGTGGGTGATCAAGCCATGGTGTCAGCTCAATTTGTGCAGGTCCAGCCACATCATTAGGACAGTTATTAAGTCAGATGGTGGACCATTCCTCAGGTCCATCCCTAATTTCAAGGCATTTTTTTTCTGTATCTGTACAAATGCCCTAGTAAAGAGATCTGTCTGTCTACCCTCCCAGAGCCTTTAGCACCTGCACTTGGTGTGGCTTGGGGAGTTTTGACTCCACAGAGGAACGACAAACCTCCACACTCCCCTCTGCTTTGTCAGTTCCTTTTATTCTCTGGCCCAGATAAAGCTGGATTGTGCAAATGCAGCCAAACCACCTTCTACTATTTTCATGTGGCCCCAATTCCTTGTGGTCTGGCCTGGCAAGGAGGAACCCAGAGTGAACGAGTGTGGCTCCTGGAGACTGTAGATTTCTCTCAGAACATTGACAATTCCCAACCAATGTCATATTATTGATCCTGAAAATATTTTTGTGAAGTTAATTGGAAACTCTTGCTTATATTTAAGAATAGGGGGCCAGGCGTGATGGCTCACACCTGTAATCCCAGCACTTTAGGAGGCCAAGGTGGGCTAATCATGAGGTCAGGAGGTCGAGACCATCCTGGCTAACACGATGAAACCCTGTCTCTACTAAAAATACAAAAATTAGCTGGGTGTGGTGGTGGGTGCCTGTAGTCCCAGCTGTTCTGGAGGCTGAGGCAGGAGAATGGCATGAACCTGGGAGGCGGATCTTGCAGTGAGCTGAGAAAGCACCACTGCACTCCAGCCTGGGCAACAGAGCGAGACTCCCTCTCTCTCTCTCTCTCCCTCTCTCTCTCTCTCTCTCTCTATATATATATATATATATATGAAGAATAAGGAAACTGAAAACCCAGAGACATTCTGGATAAATCAGCCTAGATTCTAACTGAAGATAATGGCAGAGTGTTGGTTTTTTACCCTTGCCTTAGAGGCACGTGGCAACTTTACTGGCTTTGTAAATGTCAGATTCAATGAAATTGCTTTATAATGGTTACCTCTTGGTGGGTGGGATTGTGGGATGGTTTTGATGCTCTTTATAATTGTGTGTTCTGTTTTTTCCATAGTAAGCATGTGTTACTTTTATAATTGGGAAGAAAACGCAAGAAACTATTAACAAACAGCATGCATAGTATGAAACCATTTTTAAAGAAACAAGTACATGTGAGACTATGCATCCAAATGTTTGCAGCAGGCAGTTAGCAGGTCTGTCTGAAAATATGGGTGATTTTTCTTTTCTTCTTCATGCTTTCTGTGTTTTTCCAGTTTTCTGTGATAAATGCAAATTACTTCTGTAATCGGAAAAATATAAACTGTTCTTTAAAAAATCCTGCATAACTTTGTCTCCTTGATTAAGTCAGTAGGACTCGGAGGGTGAGGAAACCTGGCTTCGTCCTGACCCTGAAAGTAATTGGCTCTGTGAGCTGAGGCAAATCCATTCAGAATGATCCATTTCCATGGCTTTAAACAGGGGTAATGATATCAGTGCAATCTATCCCCTCATCAGTGTCAGCCCTGATGAGCTAATGCATGGGAAAGCATTTGGAAAGAAGATATAAAACTGCATTCCACAACTGGAACTGCTGTCCCATAAATATTCTGTTAAATATTATTAAAGCAACATGTTGCAGTTTGAAAGCACTTTATTTTTATTTTAAGGAAACAGACTAAATCACAGCTATTAAACCAATCTCCTGTACTTTGGCATTTCTTGTGCCAACTGACATCATGTGAGAGCAGAAGGGAAAAAGGTTTGTCCTTATATGCCTGGGTATCTTGCCACCATCCGAGGAGGTGGCACTGGGAAGGCCAAGGGTCCTTGGGGGCACAGGAAGCCAGGCACTGCTCACTGTAGCATGGTTTCTCCCTTTGTCTCTGTCATGGTCTGGTTTGAACAGGAATTCTGGGAATGCTGCGCCACTGTGCCTCTGAGTCTTGCTGGTCACCATGCCCAAATCTTCCACAAAGGTAGAAAATCAGACCCTCTTGGCTGCACATGGACAGAAAATCTATGGCTGAGACAGTTCCATCAGGGAACTAAAGCTATTGTTCGCTTCCAGTTAAAAGTCATGCAATTATCAATGTTCAGTCGTATAATTTTATGACTATGATGATTCACACAGATTCTCTGTAAGAAAAAAAAAAAACGACACAGAGAGAACAGCTTATAGATCTCTCTGATATATAGCTACGTGCATCACAGAAGGCGAGAGATTTATTTCTTTGAATTTGAAGTTCTGCCGGGCATTTAAAAATATATTATTAGGGAGGTGCTGCCCCCTATTCCCTCCTCGGGGGTAGAAATGGGAATCATTTAGTGTGGGAACTCAACTCATTTCAAGTGTTCTGTGGCTGAACACTAGTGGAGGAGGGGAGGGCTTCTTTCAAATGCTTCTATTCTGATCACACTTTTGTTAAGTTTTTCTATTGTTAAATGACTCATATATTGGTGGAACTGAGAGTGCTTGAATCACTTTTCAGTATTGTACCTGGTTTATGTTTTTCCATATGTCTAAAAGAAATAAAAAGTAGTTTCCCCACTTCTTAAGCAATTTAGGAATGATCCTAGCATTAGAGGAAACAAACAGACGTTAAGTTTGTGAATCTTAAAAACTAAACATTGGGGCTGGGGGTGGTGGCTCACGCCTGTGATCCTAGCACTTTGGGAGGCTAAGATGGGCAGATCGCTTGAGGTCAGGAGTTCGAGACCTGCCTGGGCAACATGAAGAAACCCTGTCTCTACTAAAAATACAAAAATTAGCCAGGCGTGATTGTGCGCGCCTGTAATCCCAGCTACTCGGGTGGCCGAGGCACGAGAATCGCTTGAACCCAGGAGGCAGAGGTTGCAGTGAGCCAAGATGGCACCACTGCACTCCAGCCTGGGTGACAGAATGAGACTCTGTCTCAAAAAAAGAAAAAAAAAATCAACAAACAAAAACAAAACCAAACCCTGAATGTTAGAAGATATCTTGGGGTAATTTGATGATTCTGAGTGAGTGTAAGCAGGACTGTGTTCAAGCCAACCTGGAGAGGTTGCTGTCTCTCTTTCTCTGTCACAGGATATCTATAGGATGGGTGCTGGTCTTGATTCAGCATCCAAAGCTGAGGGCAATAGAACATGTTCAGGACTTGCTAAGAGGCTGGAATCACTTTTTTTTTTTTTGAGACGGAGTCTCACTCTGTCGCCCAGGCTGGAGTGCAGTGGCCGGATCTCAGCTCACTGCAAGCTCCGCCTCCC
>NW_012100209.1:1063725-1072138 GCF_000951045.1 Mandrillus leucophaeus | reverse complement strand
ATCCCAGCACTTTGGGAGGCCAAGGCGGGTGGATCACCTGAGGTCAGGAGTTCAAGACCAGCCTGGCCAACATGGTGAAACTCTGTCTCTACTAAAAATGCCAAAAAAATTTAGCCGGGTATAGTGGCGAGTGCCTATAATCCCAGCTACTCAGGAGGCTGAGGCAGGAGAATTGCTTGAACCCGGGAGGCGGAGGTTGTAGTGAGCCGGGATCGTGCCATTGCACTCCAGCCTGGGCAACAAGAGCAAAACTCCTCACAAAAAAAGAGCAGAAAAGGAAAGAAAAAAGGCAATAACGATGCTAGAAGGTTAGGGAGGGAGAATTCCTCTGAACACAGAATGTTTCCTCCCCTCCTCTTACTCAAAGTAAGTGTATGATGGGAGGGGAGGGGAAGTGAAGGCGCTGGTCAGCAGGAGAATATCTCTTAATCTTGCCCACCTATCCCAAAGCAAGTTGCTTGCAGACTGCAGAAACCCAAGGCTGTTATGGGATCAGAGAGAATGCTTAGGAAAATTCAGCAGATGTTCCCCAGGGTTGGGAGGGCACAGAGCCTGCAAAAATCCAAAGCGGGAGGCTGATGAAACTAGCCTCGATAGTGGGTAATAGAGAGAGCTAAAGGGAAAGCAAATAGCATTTTCACCGGAGGTGGGAGAGACGGGTGTCATTCATGGGGCAGGAAGGACTCCTCAAATGACAGCCAGACTCTGGCTGCCTTGAAAGGACACAGGCCCCACCAGTCCAGTCCCACTTGCAGAGACTAGCCAGCCCAGCAGAGAGACTGGTGGGTAAACTGTCATGTAGGAGCTGAAGAGGTTTCGGGGAGATGTCCCCTGCAAGGAGGTCTCCAACAAACCAACAAAACTGGGAGGATGAAAGTAAAAGCCAGGGTTTGCCATGTAGGTGGCACCAAGTCCGTACTGCAGCAGTGCTCCTCACTTTCTGCCTCTTCTCCTCTCTCCGTCCCCTTGCCCTGGTTCTGGAGGAGTTCGATGCAGCAGAGGAAGTTGGGGGAGGGTGTCACAGGTGAATAAAGAACCAATCAATACCCTCTGCTCTTCCCTAATGCAAGTATCTGAGCCTGGGTCAGGCCCGAAATGGCAGAGGAGAGGAGCTTTGAAGCACATGAGAAACTGAAGTTTGGGTTTAGAGTAACTAGACTTTGTGATACCTGAAAATAAGACCTGCTTGGGATGTGACAGTAACCAGAAGGGGATGGCTGCCTGAGATACTCTTCAGGTGTGGGGAAGAGAGATCTGATGGAGAAGTCAAACAGAAGTCCATGGATGAGAGAAAAATTAGTTTCAGGAGCTACCAGGCCAGTCTCACAATATTTCATTTACCTGAGCAAAGATTGCAGGGAGAGAGGTCTTTGTATGCCATGATTTTGTGAAATTTTTGGAGGTGTGCAGTCTTGGGACTTGACCTCTAGAAATACTCTTTTAATTTCTATAATACTCGCCTTCTCTCTTTTTTGCAAGCCTCTGGCTGTGATAACCTTGCCTCGGCTATTAATATTTCTGAATCTGAAGAACTTTTCTATCCCACTTACCAGACAGAATTTGATGGTAAGAACAGTCTAGACAGTCCAGAATGTAAAACTGAGACTTTTAAAGTTAGTTTTCTGTTGAAATACCTATTTAGAATTTGTAAAATATAACCAGGAAGGCTTTCTCAGAAAAGCAGATTCAGTTTTTATAGAATTCATACTATTTGATAACTAACGGAACAGTGACTAAGACACCAAACTCAGTCTGGTTCTGTCCTTTTTAATTGTACAACCTTGAAAAAATTACACAACCTCTCCTCACCCTATTTCCTCTTTTTTAATAATAGTAATAGGTATCCACCTTATAGTCAGGAGGACTAAATGAATGAATACATGGACAGTGGTAAAGACAGTGTCTGGTGACTTGGTAAGGACTTAGGACTGTTAACTATCATTGTAGACACTGTAGGAACCTACGTCATATCTTCTTGGCCTACACCAGAATAGCCTGTGATCATTCCCATGCACATCTATAGCTTCCTGCCTCTTCCTTCTCTTCCTAAGGGTGTTCTCTGGCAGCAGGAGTGAGCTCAGTTCAAGTACAAGGCAGTCAGAGTGCTGGGTGTTACCACCACAGATGAGACTTCTAATCAATGAGGGATGGGAGGTGGAAGATAAATGCCCCAGATCCCCTACCTTTCATTGAGTGGATTCTGAGCCATATTCCACCCAGTCTCTCAGGGAATCCCCTCCATTCCAGTTGCCCATGACAGTAACCCATTCATCATGCGTCCTGTATCCACTTACATCTCCTCGAGGCCTCACATCTCCACTCCCTTGTCATGTCTCCTGAGATTGCCTCTCAAATAAACAACTTAAACCCAACTTCGTGGGGAACCTTGAGGGAACCAAACCTAAGACAGCCCTTTTTTAGGTAAGTCTGCTAAGTTCTTAAAATTCTATTTTATACATTTTTCATGCCACCTACAATATATAAGAATTGTGGAATTCACAACTAGAGCTCAAATACTTGTTGATTTTTATTTTCTATTTTTATTTATTTATTTTTCGAGACAGAGTCTCACTCTGTTGCCTAGGCTGGAGTGCAGGGGTGTATAATCTTGGCTCACTACAACCTGCACCTCCTGGGTCCCAGCGATTCTCCTGCCTCAGCCTCCCGAGTAGCTGGGATTACAGGTGCCCGCCAGCACGCTCAGCTAATTTTTGTATTTTTAGTAGAGGCAGGTTTTCACCATGTTGGTCAGGCTGGTCTTGAACTCCTGAACTCAAATGATCCATTCACCTTGGCCTCCTAAAGTGCTAGGATTACAGATGTGAGACACCGCACCTGGCCACTTGTTGATTTTTAAATCTAGATCTCCGTTATTCAGTATCTCTCCCTGCATCTCCACAAGCTTGTAATTAGAACTCTATCCTCAGAACTTCAGATGGATGCATAATTATCCTTTTTTTAAGATTCCTACTCAAAGCACTCCAGGACCCTAAAACGGGTTGTTTTTACTCATCCTGTGCTCCTAGAGCAAAATCCAGTATCTGGCAATACTAGTATTCAAAAACAAACAAACAAACAAACAAACAAACTCTACTGCCTTACCAACCATAGCCTTATTCTTTACATTACACTGAAAACTAACTTGTTACAAATTAAGCTCCAAATAATGAGAAAGCATCAGCAAACTTTATATATTACACATTAATGTCTATCAAATACGTCAGTCTAATAATTGTGTTGAGATGGTCTGGACCTGTGCTGTCCAATAAGGTATGAAACACCTGTGGCTACTGAGCACTTGTGATATGCCCCAAAAATAAAGTGTACCCAAGATTTTAAAGACTTAGTACCAAAAAAAGAATGTAAGCTACTTTATTGCTATTTTTTTAAATATATTACATGCTGAAATATTTTTGAGATATTGGGTTAAATAAAATACCTTATTAAAATTTATTTCACTTATTTATTTTGACTCTTTTTAATGTGACTACTAGAAAATATAAAATTACCCATGTGGTTACATTATATTTCTATGGGACAGTGCTGGTCTAGAGAGTTCTCACACCCACACCTATCAAGGATCACTCTTCTCAACTGCCTTTCATGCATGGCAGTTTTCTTAGCCTCTGACTGAACGTTGTATGGCCCATGGGCCTGTCCCAGAGGCTAGATACCTGAAGGTTCGATACTGCCTGCTGCTTGAGGCTGGGCTAGGGGCAGCATGCCATGAGGAAGAGCAAATACAATGAGAGCCCGTGTCCTACCTGTTGGTCTTGTGCACATTTGTATTGGATCCCAGAGAGGGAGTGAAGTAGTTAAAGCCATAATATATCAGTAACAAATCATAGGAATCCAATACCTGTGTCTTTGTTCAAATGACTCTACTTTAATTTGGTTGATTGGCTGATTTCTGGCATGTGGTGTGCCTACATAGTATAATTTCCTCTTGACTCAGTTGAATAATTTGAGAATTTGGAATCCAGAGGCATGCTTGAGTATAAGCCATGCATTTTCTAGCCCTTGAGCAAGTTATTTTACCTTCCTAAGCCTTGGTTTCCAACTCTGTAAAACAGGGATAGTGATACTTGACTGTGTATTGCACAGAATTACTACAAGGAGCAAATCAGAGAGTGGGCACCTTAGATTTATGTGGACTAGACCCTAGGATGAGTTCTTAAAATGATAGTAGTTGAAGGAGCTGCAGAAGATTTGACTTCTGAATAATTGAAATATCCCAGAGAGCATCCAGTGGCTGATGAACTGTTCTTCTTCTCTCTGTTGACTTCTCTTTGTGACTCAACACAAAGTCCATGGTACAGTATACACCAGAATACGTGTTATTGTTGAATGAGCTTAAATAAGTGTATATGCAACATATTGGTTAGTAAGAGAACTATCCCTATGGGTTTGTTTGTTTTTATAGCTATGCACACATTTTCATTCTTGAGAACCCCAAGGAACAAAATGTTATTGGCATCCTCTGCAGAAACAAAGAACAGCTGCATTTGTCTGGAACATTTCCCAAGCTGCTCCTTCCCCTATGTGTGAAAGATGCTGTTGATCTATTGACCTAACAATGAGGAGAGAGACTGAGTTCCTACCACTCTCCTTCACAAACACTCGTGCAGAACCGGGTATGCCACATGGATACTCTAGGGTGTCTTATGGCCCTATAGCAATGCTGTTCAGTAAAGCATTACCTGCACTAGCTTTCCCCAAAACACACAGTGGAGACCATGGAGCCCCAGTGGAGGAAAGACCTGGAACATCCCTCCTTCTACCAGCAGTGGTCTCCTTCTGACAATTGATGTCATACAGAGTGTGAAGCTGGTAGAGTCTTGAGTGGTGATTCTCAGCCCTGGCTGCCCATTAGAATCTTTGGGACGGATTTTGAAAACACCCAATGTCCAGGCCTTGATCCTGATACTCTGATTTAAGTGAATTGGAACAGGGTGTTGGTACTTGGAGCTTTATAAAGCTCTCTAGGGTTGAGAATCACTGGTCTAAAATCAGGACTAGAAGCCCTGTGTCTCAATTTCTCATTCAGATAATTGGTGAAAATATGGGCTTCAGACTCAGATATCTTTGTTTGTAGAATTCTGACTTATTTGTTCATTAATTCAGTGCTTGAATGAACTATTGAAATTCTCAATTTCCTTGTTTCTAAAATGGAATAACACTTATCTCAGAGCATTTTTAGAAAAATTAAGTGTCAAGACTTATGTCTATTTATTGTAAGCAACTTGAGGATAGGGACCTTTTGGTAATATATATAACATTTAATTGAATAACTGTGATGTGTCAGATGCTATACTAGACACAGCAAAGGCAGCGATTATACTATCTCACTTAAGCCTCACAAGACAACTATATGTGAAATAAAGAACAATTCTGTGAGATGAAGAAAATAAGATACAGAGAAGTCCACTGTGGATGCCCAGGATCTCACAGGCTACAGCAAAGCTAGGATTTGGACTTCCATTTTTCTGACTTGAGAGTTCATTATTTTAATTGATGCACTACAATGTCTCCCTAGCCTGTGCTAAATGCTGCATCATTAGCACCTAGCACGATGCCTGCCGTGTGAAAGGTACTTAATAACATGCAACAAATGGATACAAATGAAAAGATGTAAATTAATGAATGAAACACCTAGGTCATGGTAGACAGGTAACGTTAGTTCTCTTCTCTATTGATTAAATCTTCCATTAGTCTATCACATAAAAAGGGTTTATTTTCATCAGAGGCAGCATCCAATAAGGGAAATTATAACATACCTTATATTATTGCTGTTGCAAAATGTGAAACTAGACTTGCAGCAAATCAATCCCATTCTTTCATATACTATTAGGCGGGATATGATTTTAACTTGGAGTATGTTGATAGCTCCAGATAAGAAAAGCAAATACTTGGCCAGATGTGGTGGCTCATGCCTGTAATCTGGGCACTTTGGGAGGCCGAGGTGGGTGAATCACTTGAGGTCAGGAGTTCGAGAGACCAGTCTGGCTGATATGGTGAAACCCTGTCTCTACTAAAAACACAAAAATCAGCTGAGCATGGTGGCTCATGCTTGTAATTCCAGCTACTCAGGAGGCTGAGGCAGGAGAATCACTTGAACCTAGGAGACGGAGGTTGCAGTGAGCCAAGATCACGCCACCGCACTCCAGTCTGGGCAACAGAGCTAGACTCTGTCTCAAAAAAAAAAGAAAAGAAAAGAAAAGAAAATATTGGTTCATGCCCAGTTTTAAACTCTTGTTAATCTTCCAAATTACTATTTGGATACTGACTGTCAGAATGTTTTGTGCATTTCCTACATGGATTCTGAACACAGCTGTGTTAAAACTCTGTGGGCTTATTTTAACACATTAGAGCAGCTTGGAATAGTTGGAAATACACAATAAGTGGAGTCAGCCAGCCTGAGTTCAGGTTTTGGCCATCTACTTACCAGCTGTGAAGCTTTAAGCCCAAGCATCTCAAATGAAGTATTCCTGGCCTAGAGGTTTGGGACATTACGGTAGAAGGTCTCACAGATTCAGGGTAAACATGATTCATTCATTCATGCATTCACTAAGCAAATACTTATTGAATGTCAGGCATTGTCTCACAAGTGAAATGAATAAGACAGGGAAAATTTCTGTTCTCATGGAGCTTTAGATTCTTCAAAAGGAGACATATAAATAAAATAATTTCGAGTACAGATTAATGTTATTTTTTCAAATGATAATATGAAACTATTTTAAAAGCCTGATAACATTGATTAATGAATGCTGATAGTTGACAACCAGAGTACACTTTTTCCTTTCTAATAGTACCTTGTTTTCAATTAGGTATCTACCATTCCTATAGTCTACCTATGGAATGGGTCTGGTTGGCTCATACCAGAGATATTCAGCTTCTCATTGGTTTAGGGTGGCCATGTAACCTAAATAGTTTAATCAGGGTAAATCTCAAGACTCTGGTATTCTGGTGTGTAGTGTTGGTATTAAAGTTTTTTGTTGTTGTTGTTGTTCTGCCTTTCTGCTCAGAACCAGAGGATGGGGATGTAAAACAAAAACTTTTGGAGCCATTTTGCCACCAGGATGGAAATAGTTTAAGGATGAAGCTGACGTTACAAAGGTGCAGGTAAATGAATTCCATTCAAAAGTGGACTTTCTCTTAAGCTTGCCTTATCTCTGAATTTCAAGTCATAAAAGCAAATAGATTTCTTTATCATTTAAGCCAATTTGAACCAGATCTTCTGTTTCTTGCAACCAAAGAATTCTCTAACTGATACAGAATTTGGTTCCAGGAGTGGGATGCAATTAAATATAAACTCTAAAACATAGACTTGTCTGAACAGATAACTAGGTGAAAAGCCTGTTGAGACTCAGGCCATATGTCTGCAAGGTACATCGGGGAAATGGTAGGAAACATTCAGGATTTTGGATTACAGTAATGTCTTATAATAAAGAGACAATCTTAAGATGAAGTGGCCTATCTAAAAGCAGAGAAGGAAAAAATATGGCCTTACTTAGGAAGACCCTCTCTGAGTATGAACTGCAATCCAAAATGACTAGAATCTAGTGGTGTTGCAAAGACTAAATACTCCACTCCAAGTTAAGGTTCATACATGTAAAAACAGGAGGTAAGATGGGCGCAACAGATAACACTAACCCTTCAGGCTACTCCCAAATACTTCCTACTAAAAAGTCTCCATCTGACAAAGCAAACAAGTACAGTTGTGATAGAACCTATATTAGTCTTTTCTGCATTGCTATAAAGGAATACCTGAGGCTGGGTAATTTATAAAGAAAACACATTTCTTCTGGCTCACATTTTCTGCAGGTTGTACAGGAAGCATGGTGCCAGCACCGCTGGTGAGGGTGTCAGGAAGCTCACAGTCATGGCAGAAGGTGAAGGGGAACCAGTGTTTCACACGGTGAGACAGGAAGCAAGCAGGAGGTGGGGGAAAGTGCCACATTCTTTTAAACAACCAGATATCCCATGAACTCAGAGTGAGAACTCACTCATTCCCATGAGGAAGGCACCAAGTCATTCATGAGGAATCCACCCCCATGACCCAAACACCTGCTCCTAGGCTCCACCTCCAATATTAAGGATCGCATTTCGACATGAAATTTGGAGGGGACAAAACATCCAAACCATATCAGAACCTGAGGGCAGGGAGCAAGTCATTATACTCCAAGTTATTGTCAGAAACTTCCAGAAGAAGCGCCAAGATAAAAGTAGCAATTACACTAAAGCCTGACGGGATGATGATATAACAGAGGCCTGTTTTTAGACAGTGGAAATTCCTGACTCAAATAGAGTGAGCAGAGACAGGCTCTCTGTCTATGGTTTCTAGCCCATGGAAGTGATTTGTGAAATATACTGATGATAACTAAGTTTTGTAAAGAGCTGTTGTATTAGTCTG
>NW_012100209.1:1057469-1063405 GCF_000951045.1 Mandrillus leucophaeus | reverse complement strand
GCACCCGGCCAAAGGAAAGAGTTTTAATGGACTCACAGTTCATCATGGCTGGAGAGGCCTCAGGAAACTTACAATCTTGGCAGAAGGGGAGGTAAACATGTCCTTCTTCACATGGCAGCAGAGAGAAGAAAAATGAGTGTCCAGCAAAGGGGGAAGCCCCTTATAAAACCATCAGAACTCGTGAGAACAAACTCACTATCACCACAACAGGATGGGGGAACTGCCCCCATTATTCAATTATCTCCACCTGGTCCCTCCCATAACACATGGGGATTATGGGAACTACAATTCAAGATCAGATTTGGGTGGGGACACAGTCAAACTATATCAGCTGTATTGCTAAAGAAATCCCAATCCTGGACAACCACAGTCCATGTCTGCCTAAGCCCTAAGGCAATCTCAGGCTCTGTAAAGTTACACACACAGAAAAGGAAAAAGGGATGCTAAAGTTATGCAGCCCCTGGGAAGGAAAACTTCTCTAGATACGGCTGTGGAGGTCAATGAACAGAGAAGAGTCTCCCAGAAGTGAAAACCGGAGGCTGCCAGACTGATTGACTAAGATACTCCCCCACTGTCAGAGCATTATCAGACCATAATGCTGAAAGAAAGAAAGAATGTCCTCAGTATCAGCATCTCTAAGTCAGAAGCTCAAGATTCACGCTGACTGATTGGATTGTTTAAGTCACGTTCGTATCCCAAGTCACATACCCATCCTAGGGGATTATGTCTTGTATGTACTAGTGTCCAGTGTGTGTGTGCATGTGTGTGTGTGTGCGTATATGTGTGTGTGTTCTCAATTCTCTTTGTAATTAACATTTTTTATTGAAGTCATTCTTGTTCTTCTCTTGATTGTGTATTGAATGTGCTGGTGATTGATAAATTTGCTTTAGCCATAGTTTTGTCTAACCACAAAGAACTACATTCAAAATGAAATAAGATTTCATACCACCCAGAAGTCCTGGACTTGGAGACAGATGCTGTAATTGGATAATACTTTGGTTGTGTATTTTTAAGAGACAGAGTGAGAATGTTTTATTTAAATATGGACATTTTTGAAAATGAATGTATGGGAAGATGAGGGTATGTAGGTGTTCAATAGTCAAAGAGTTGGACTTTCTAAAACCACTTCTATGTATACAAGGATTTAGCAAATAATATATTATTAAAATATTAGGGTCGTGTTTCCGACAGTCAGAGAAAGGAGTTACAAATAAAGATGGGAAGCTAGAATGAACTCTGTAGTGTTGAATTAGAATTGGAAGTATCAGCATGAACTCATGGTTTTTAACTTATAGATACATATAGAAATAGACACTGATATATGCATGTGTGTTCACACATGTATTTCCTATTTCTGTCTGCAAAGAGAGCCTAGAAGCAATGACACCCAATACCAATTAACATACCAATTGCCCAGATTTTGGTTTCTTAATACCATTTACCAATAAAAGTTACCAGGTTTCTTGGAGAAAGTGGCTGATTCTAGGTCTGAGACAGGGTAAGTATAAGATGGCCATGAGTTGTCTTGTAATGCCAGAAATAAGAAAACACACACACAGAAAAAGGTTGGGAATATGTCAAAAGAACACAGGAGCCTACTTGAAGAAACTCCCAACAGTCAAATCTGGGACTATTTGAGCAAATAAAATAATGCTAGTAATGGATTATAATCCAAGGAATAAAATAAGAATGCATGAGACTATATTGATATTAACAAACAAATAAATGGGAGAGAAGAAGTACAGTAGAATTCCAACTAATAAGTATAAATTTTAAAATTAGTGAACAAAAGTATGATGACTAACAAGATATTTACATATGTCAAAATATGTCACCTCCCTCATCTTCTATCTGCTGGATTTATCTCTATTTGAGCCTCCCTGTATTGGTTAGCTTTCACTTCGTAAGTTTCATACTAATTACAAAGAAAAAATAGTGACATTATAGTAGGGAAACATGGCAGGCACCATGTTAATTTAGTGATCAAAATTTTCATGACCTATAGTGTTCCAAATTGGCATCATATGTCTGATTACGATGCACTAAGATGGATACAGCATCACTCTGTAATATTTATTCCAAAAATGTATAACTCAAATTTAAATTGTGAGCAAACATCAGACAAACCCAACTTCAGTGTCATTTCATGAAATAACTGACCAAAATTCTTTGAAAATATTAAGGTTACCAATAATACACACACAAAAACCTCTTCCAGATTAAAGGAAACATAACAACCAAATGCAAAGTGTGATCCTGGATTATGTCCTGAAGCAGTAAAAAGAGATCATTAGGATAATTGATGATATTTGAATAAGGTCTATAGATTAGATAATAGTATTATATCAGAGAAAATCTCCTGATCTTAATCATTGTACGTAGTCTTGTTAGACATCAACATTTGGAGAATCTTGGTGAAGAATATGGAGAAAGCCTTTGTACAATTTTTGAAGCATGTTTGTCAATAAAATCATTTCAAAATGAAAAGTTTTTTAAATTTAAAAATTAAATTTAAAGACGTCAAAAAAACTGCTCAACTTTTAAAATATTTCCATGCTTATCCCTTCTTCAAATCCTTTCCTGACCCCTCATTTATTGTAATTCTATACTTATGTTTACTTCTATATTATAATGGTTTCTATTATGACTCAGAGTTCCATAAACTGGCAGCCTGTGGGCTAAATTGGCCTTCAGTTCTTTTCTTTTGGCTGGCACAAAGCCTCCTCCCTAAATCCTATTTGTCATAGCTCCCCACTACTCCTTATTGTCTCAGTTATCAGGCTGGGTTACTCATTTAAGATATTTCTTTTTTGTTAGTTTAAACCTTTCTACCAAAATCTTGAAATCTTGTGTGATAACTTAAGCAAAATGTATTTCCATAAATAACTTCAGGCTCTGTTCAAATGATCATATTCGCTGATTCATGGGATCTGAGTTAATGTGCACTTGAATTTTATTACATTATGAAAATAAGTGCTATTTCATTTTTGACTCAGAAATAGCCATTAGTCATCAAGTCCTAACACTGATCTTTGAGGTTAATAGCAGTTTAGATCAATCACAAAGTATATGAAAATGAGGAGATTCAGAGAGATTCTGTGTTTACTCATTTCTCAGAAACCTGATGGGCCTTGCTCTAGGGATTGCATCATCTCTTCCAGAGTCTTCTCCTACTCCATAATCCAATCACGTGGGAAGCTTTTTAGATATTCTTTCAAAGCTTTTTTCCAATGCTTAAAAAATACCTAGACCCTACTCTCAGAGATTCAGATTGAATTGCTGTGCAGTGGGGTATAGGCATTATTAGTTGCTTCATAAAAGGAGGACCTATGGCTTCCTCTTGCCCAAAGTTTTATTTCTGAATCGCTGAATTCATTTCTCCCACCACTTGGTCTCTTCTTAATCCCACAGACTTCCAAACTCAACTTCAGTGCCATTTCATGAAATAACTGACCAAAATTCTTTGAAAATATTAAGGTTACCAATAACACACACACAAAAACCTCTTCCAGATTAAAGGAAACGTAACAACCAAATGCAAAGTGTGATCCTGGATTAAGTCCTGAAGCAGAAAAAAAGATCATTAGGATAATTGATCTAACTGTTCATGCTTCAGTGTCCATCTTCAATTTTCTCATTGAACTTGACTTCCGGCATTTTCTCTTTTGTGGCTCTCCATTGGCCATAGTAGGGTCACCCTCTGTGACCTGCTTTAGGTTTTCTTAGGAAACTGCCCACACACCTGGGTCCAGAGATTTTGCTACCTCAATGTCACCTCCCCCATCTTCCATCTGCTGCTGGATTTATCTATATTTGAGCCTTCCCGTATTGGTTAGCTTTCTCCGCATTAAAAAAAAAACACCTTAAAACATAATGGTTGAACACAATCAAATGATCCTATGGAATAACTAGTATTTCTTCTAGTCTGAGCCAGTTGGGCTGGAGTGGAACTCAGTGACATCTTTGAGACCCTCAGCTGGACTGGCTGGGACAGTTTGGGGCTCTTCTCCGCATAGTCTCTCATCCTCTGGTTGGTCAACCTGGGCTCATTCATGTGGTGATGGCAGGGCTCCATGGAAGCAGCAAGAGAGGACAAGCCCTAGGGAGCGAGTGTTTCTCCAGGCCTCTGCATGCATTGCATGTGCTGATGTCCCATTGGCAGCCACAGTCATTCACATGGCCAAGCCCAGAGTCACTGTGGGAAGGGGCTACTTGTAGACTGAGGGCATGAATCACTGGTGGCCATTACTACAAAAGTAGACAATCGCCTTCCCTGTAATTCCAATTATTCATGGTCCATTCACCCGCAAAAATATACTGATTCCCGCCAGGACCCCCATGAATTGCATTCAATTATAGCATCAATTATGGCAAAGTCTAGGATCCTGTGATTTCTGTCAAGTCCAAATGAGGGTTAGGCTTCTCACATGCATTTCCTTGACTGTGACTTCCCTGGATCCAGAGACCTGTAAATTAAAGAGATAAGTTATATGCTCTGCACACATTCAACAAACAATAGTGAGACAGGGATAGGATAATGGCAGTAAATACTTCCCGTAAAAAGGGGAATTAAAAGAAGACACATAGCAGTCACCAATTCCAATTCATAATCCTGCTGGGCACATGTTGCCAGGTCCCCCTATTCTGACAGCAGGATCCACTCTGCTCTAGGGGAGTAGCTCCCAGTCCATTGTTCTCCATTACTCTTGACTCCTCCACCTGGGCTCTGGGCCTTTCCTCCTGAGACAACCTTCCTTTTCCATAGAAATAGCCCGTGTTGGCAGCTGAATAGCCTTCTGATCCTACTCCTTACTCAAAAAAATTGTGGGACCCAAAGTCATTTTTCAACTTGTGAAATCTCATAGCTTTTTACTCCAATCTGGCTAGGTTCCGCACCGCTCCCCATCCAGTAAAATTCTCTTTAAAATATAGGTCTTCTATTATTTTCACTTAAGTCCACCACGTGCTCCAAAGCCACATCCAAAATTCTTTTTGTGAGTGGCCTCTCACTGTTTTGGGCCTGTCTGGCTGCTGTGGAACACCTGATGATTCTTAAAAGCCTTTTTGTCTACCTGAGATGTTCCATTGGGAATCACTTTGTAAAACACAAAACCCAAAATTCAAGAATAAGCAGGGTTCAAAAAAAGAAGAAGGGAACGTTTCTGCAAAGGTAGCAATATAGGGAGAGGCCAGGAATTTGCAGTGAACACATCTGGGACACTCAGTTCTTGCTGGATGCTATGTGGATGGGTGAAATGAGATGAAAGGAACAAGGTTGAGTCAACAGCCAGAATTTGGCAGCTACCATCCCAAGGTATATTTAGCATCCGGGAATGTTTTTTTTAATTTAACATTATTTTACAAGTATTTGCAAATTATTGCATGGTATTTATCGTATATTATTTGAAATGGCTGGATGGTTCTCCATCAATTTAATATATCATCATTTACTATTCCCTACAGTACTACATTTAGGCAGTTTTGGTTTTCTGCTGTTTAAATAACTGCTATGATCATCTTTATACATTTTTATTTTTAAGTCATTGATTACAATGCATTTTCCAATCTTTCAAGAATTAGATCACTGGGTAACATATTTAAGGCAAGTGACTTAAGGGGCCAGTGTTTTCTAGAAGACTTACACCAACTCTCAACCCTTTAATCTACCTGCTAAAGTCCACTTTAACCTGCCTGTTTCCCTGAAGCCTTAGCACCATAGAGTTTTATCACTTTTCTTTCTTTTTGTTTTTCAAGAATTTAGCAGACACAATGGCATCTCCTGATTCCTACTCGCATTTTTAAAATATATAAATAGTACAATCATTTTTTCTTTTGTTAATTTAACAAAACTAATTTTCCTTGTGTAAAGTTAGCTCTAGTCCTAGAGTGTAAAAGATAAAAGGCCCAGCTGCAAAAGATAGAAATGAAAAAAAAAA
>NW_012100209.1:1034977-1057419 GCF_000951045.1 Mandrillus leucophaeus | reverse complement strand
ACCTGCTAAAGTCCACTTTAACCTGCCTGTTTCCCTGAAGCCTTAGCACCATAGAGTTTTATCACTTTTCTTTCTTTTTGTTTTTCAAGAATTTAGCAGACACAATGGCATCTCCTGATTCCTACTCGCATTTTTAAAATATATAAATAGTACAATCATTTTTTCTTTTGTTAATTTAACAAAACTAATTTTCCTTGTGTAAAGTTAGCTCTAGTCCTAGAGTGTAAAAGATAAAAGGCCCAGCTGCAAAAGATAGAAATGAAAAAAAAAAATCAAACAATAAAAAAATTAACGGTGGCTTTTTTCTTTTTTCTTTCTCACATAAAAGAATTCTGGGGATAGCCCAGGGCTGCCAGGAACTCTGTATTGTCAGCAACTTGTGCTCTATTAATCTCATCACTCTGTTATCCTAGGTGACAGCTTCTACCTTATGATCTGCATTCCAGTCAGCGGGAAGGAGATGGGGTGGGAATGTGATAAGCCACTTCCCTTGAAGGATATTTTCCAGAAGGTGAATGCCACTTCTGTTTTTATCCCATTGGCCAGCACTTAGATTTATTTCCAAGAAGAAAAAGGAGAACAAATATCATGTTGACCAGCAGTCTCTGTCACAGACAGCTAATCTTCACCTTCCACTACAGCTGAGAAATTACCAGCATGGGGGGAAAAGGTGGTGCAGTTCAGCAGAAGAAGTAAATGTGAGAAGAGAGCCAAGACTCAGACAGGCAAAGAGAGACAGGTGTGCAGAGGTGGGAAAATGCCACCTATGTGAAGTCAGCTTCTCCCTGATTCTAGACTCTTGGCTGCTTCACCCTCAGCCCTCTCCGATAGACCTTCCATGTCCTCCCCAAATTTTAAACAGTTTTTAATGCCCAGCTCAGATCTTAAATCTTCCCTGACCAGGACCAGACCAAACAGTCATTTGAACTTAGACACCAAGCTGAGTCTTCTTGAATATCACTTCTGTAAGTTTAATTGACCCCAAGAGATTACAAATACATTGCAAACAGACATAGTACCTTGCATTTTTCAGTGGCCACCATCCCCTACCAATGTAGCTTTCTATGTTCTCTTATCTCAATTTAGTCATCCCTAGCTCTTCCCAAATATTCTGTTTGTTAGGAATCCAGGATTTTAAAGTTCAGTGAATGTAATTTTTCTAAGAAGGTAGCAGGTGTTTATTTACACCATCAGCTTTTGTGGACTTGTAGTTGGTAAATAGACAATATGGCACTAGGATAAGAACACTTGGAACTTAGTAATATGACATGATTTTCATTTGGTTGTTTTGTCTTCATTTCCACAGATCTGCTTTTTAGATAACCCACAGTTGTCAAATTGTGTATTTCTGAAAATCACTGTGTGTGGCTTGAAATTATCTATTAGAACACATTATGTATATGGAAAATTGTGAAATGATGCTTGATAATCAAGATGCAATAACCTGCTTCAGGAAAAAGGGGTATTTACTCATTTTTTCACAAATATGTAACACATACTAAGTATCCGCTACCTACAAGGCACAATGCCAGTTCACATCGTGTCAGATAATATGGGGGACCCAAAGATGAATCAGGCCAGACCAGGACTCTGCTCTCAAGAAGGTTTTAGTCTTCTAGGTGAGAAACACATACATATATGCTAGCACATAACCCTTTAATTGTTCCTTTCACTGTTAGAAGGTGGAAGAACCCCAGTGGCAGAGGGAAAACCTTGCCATAGGTTGATCAAGCACAAACAGGTAAACTAAGAATGACTCAAAGCAGACCTTGACTTTAGCCGCTGAGTCACCTCTCAGTCTATAGACTGTGGGAATTTAGGCATAGTACTTATTTCTCTTCTGTAAAATGAGGATAATAATACTGATATCACCCTCAATACCTGTCTTGTTAGTCCGCAGAAGTCATTAAAGATTCTGCTAGGCACAACATGCTGTAATATAGCTAATGGCCTTATTAAGCAGGCTATAAACTACAACTTGATACTATTATAAGTGAATACATTCTTTTATAGCTACAGAATTATTCAACAGATCACACATTCCAGATCAAATGGGTCAGCTTGCTTCACTTCCAGAAAGTTCTTGGCATTTCTTGAATTGTCAGGCTGAGGCTTGAAGAAGAGGGAACCCCTGAATTCCGGAGTCAAGGTAACCACAGGAAACCCAGGTGCTTGGGCGTTCCTCTTCCCTGGTTGCCACTAGGGGAGGCCCCCAGACCTGAAAATACCTCTATTGGCAGCCAGGGAAGGGAGTAGGGAAGAAGCCATGTGGGTCGACAGGATGAGAAATTGGGAAAAGAAGGTGAGAGAATGCCAAGGAAACCGTGTTTGGCCTAGAGATAGTGTCTAAGGTCAATCCTTTTCCTTCTCCCTTTATCGTGGGAAGTATAGCTGAAGACTGAGGAATCACTACCTTCTTCCTTCCCTTTTCTACATCTAGTTCTTTCTGCTCCACTTTGGGAATTCTGATGCTGCAGGAACAATGGGAAGGGAGCGTAGTGGGGGTGGAGGTGAATACCAGCAGGATACCTTGGTTCTAGCATCTGAGCTGCTCATCTGGACAATCTAGTACCCTTCAATTCTGCACTTCTGTCGTGACCACACTTGAGACACTCTGTTCCTCTTCCTCCATCTCTCCTTGCAGAAACTGGGCTTTAATTGTGCTTCTGAGCTATGGACCCAGATTAACTACCCAGCAAACAAAAAGTTATATTTGGGGCACTTTTCTAGTTGGTGCCTTAGGTATTTGGAGCTTATTGTGTATAGCGACCTTGAGATACTGAAGAAGACTAGGGTAGGTGGGAAAAAAGGCAGAAAGGACGCAGTGGGCAAGAGCATAGGAGTGTCCCCCCTGCCCCCACCTACTGCAGCAACAAGAGGCAAGGCCTTTAGAAACTGTCTACCTCTCAGTTGCAAATGATATATTTGGATGAACTCAGGTCATTGTGTGACAAATGAGAAACCAAGGCCTGAAGTCCCAAAAATGAGAGTTGTGCCTAGAAGATTGAGGGTAGGGAGAGAGGAAGACTGCTATAGTGGGGTTGTTGAAATGGGGGACCCTAGATCTTTGGCTTGAAGGAAATGGACATTGGGATAAGTGCAGTCAAAGAACTGATGATTGAGAGAGGGTGCCCCAGAGCAGCCCACTGGTAGGGGTTACTAAGTCTCAAGGGGCACATGGGCACAGGTAATTTAGAGAATTATATTCCAAATCCTAGTTTCCATATATACTCTTTCTCAAAGCTGATCACGTTTGGACACCCCTTGGCTGTCATGCTAGTTCTCATACTTGATTCCTTTTGTGCAATGGCCTCAGTGGCACTTTTTAAAAGGAAAGTCTACCTGTCACGCATGCCAAATCTCACTAGGGTGTACTGTTCCCTAGAGGAAAGCCCTGGATGATGCCAGAGAGGGTCAACCTGAAATATCGATGCCTGTGTCTCACATACATACTTTGCATTGATTTTAAGTAGGAGGAGGTGAAAGATTAACATTATAGTTTCAAATTGAAGCAAGCTAGATGGACATATTTTCTTAAACATTTACTCAAACTCATGGGTGAACCATTTCTTTCAACTTTTGCCAAAAGATTGTGTACTGTAACTTCATGTTTATTTTTAAATTTGGATACAAGTCTCCTGTTTGCTTCAACTTCTCTGTAGATTTAGAGGCACAATGGCTCCTCTTTTTTGGCTAATAATTTCCACAAAATATCATCTTATTCTAGCAGTAAGCAGCATTCATTCATGATACACCAACTTATCTTTTTATTTAAAGTCTAATTTCCTTTGTATGTTTAATGGTTATTTGAAAATGTTATATTATAATGGCTTTATTTTATGCAAGTATGCACTAATATAAATTGTAATGATAAACTAATGTAGAATATTTATTAACAAGCATAGTCTTCTGGCGACAGACAATTTCAACTAATTTTGTATTAATAATAAATATTTAATCTAGAAAACATTAAATATGTTAAATTTTAACTTATTAACTTATTTTGCTGCCAAGAATTATGATGTGGTGCTCAATAAAAGATTATCAAGTTTAAAAGCAGCTTATACTAAGATAAAATTCTGTGGGTAACATAAGATAGAAATATGAGTTCAAGGAGAAAAAAATAAATGATGGAAAATTTCTGACTGTTACAAAAGAGCTTATTCATGTGCTTTTTGAATATAAGAAGGTGGGTATTCAATACATTTAATTGAATGATTTAACAGTTTTAAAAGTCAATGTGCCAGAAATTATATCCTCTTTAATTATTTAAACCTGCAATAAAAATTTTATATGTTAATTAAAAAATATGTGATGGGGATACATAATTTTTCCAAAAATATTAGGAGGTCCCAGAACAAAGCATCGTGTCCAGCCCTGCCCTAGCAAAAAGGAGATGAATGTGGAAAGGGAACAGGGTGGGGGAGGAAAAAATCCCACTCTGGAATTTTGCCCAGAGGCAGGGAACATACCTGCATCCCCTGGCCTCTCTGGGGGGCCTCTGCCTTGTGGTGAGGGGATCTTGTCTGGCTTTCTAAGAGAGTATGAAGCAGATGAACCTCCTGTGCAGACACTTCATTCTGCATAGTATTTGTTCAAATTGGCATCCCAATGGACTACAGTGGTGTGTCCTTGACTCTGTATGGTACTGTGCAGTTCATCCTGGAGTGGTCAATACCCTACAGGAAAATGCTGGTGGAGTGGGATATGGCAGGGGAGCAGCTAATCAGATGCCCCGGAATGCTAAAATCTTGGCAAAACTGCCAGACAGATGAAAACATGTAGTGTTATAAAACTGCATGATGGAATGGATAAGACACATGGATGACCTTCTCGTCCTTCGCTGTCTAGAGCCCTAGGAGACTCTGAGCACCGAATTCAGGTTTCTCCATGCCTCAGCCTCCCAGACACAGATGGGCCTCTAACTATCCCTGTTGGTGGTGCCTGCCCAGCCCTCTCCTTGACCTCATCAACCCTCTGCCAGTGCTGCCTGCTCCATTCATTGCCATCTCTTCTCCCGTGGCTCCCCAGAGTCTGGCCGCTCGCTTAGGATTTTTGCCAGCAAATGCTGACTTGGCAGAAGGTGCACTGGGTTTTCTGGGTTCAAAAAAAAGGCCAGTCCCATCCCATGTCAGTTTTCCAGCTGCTCCAGAAGTTATTTCCATGGTATGCCCAGTTCTCATAAAGTCAGGCTGTGTCCCTGGATGTTGACTTGGGGTCAGGATTGGGAGGAATGAGGCAATTGGGAGAGAGAGTCAGACCCACTGACACACCCCGTTGGCAACAACAAACAGGACACATGGAAATGAAGGGAGTTCTTAGGCAGCCACAGCCCTGTGGTCCCCATGGCTCTGAAGGCCAAAGGAAATATGTGAGTGTGAAGTGGCTTCTGCATCTTGGAGTTAAAACAATAACCTCTTCGGTCTTCCTTTTCTTCATGAAACCTAAAGTTGCCTTCGTGATGGGCAGGTATCACTGCAGCACAGCCCTTTAGACCAGGGGTCCTGAAGGTGGAGTCTGAAGTCAGCAAGGTGGAAGCTATTTCCACCATGACACGCAGATGTTTTTTCATGACCACTCTCCCTCAAGTGGATCATGGGATTTTCAGAGGCTCCATGATATATGGTGACATCCTCACTCTGATGACAAACAGAAGCTGTGCTTGTGTGTTCTTCCGTTTTAACGATTTCTCAGTTCTAATTTCTACTACAGTAAATATCAATAGACATGACTCAGTAGATATCACAAAATCTCTTTGGTTGTTTTCAGTAATTTTTAAATGTATAAAAGAGTCCTAAGAACAAAAAGTTTAAGAACTGCTGCCACAGCTCTTATGTTCCGGAATAAGCTTCCAAAAAGAGGATGGGAATTGCTTAAAATAGCACTGAACTTGAGGCAGAGTCAGGAAGAAAACTCTGTACCACACCACACTGCCCAGGTTTGCTTCAACTTTAATGAATGGGATGCCATTAATGTTCATGCCTACCGTGCTGTACTCTGAAGAATGTTAGATTTCCCTGAACGAAGACAGGAGCAGGACCCTCTGGGACAGCAGCAGATCCGATGGAAGCCAGCAGGAGAATCACTCAGGGCTTCAAGGTGACCACATGGGAACAGTCAAGGAAAAATTTGCCTCATCTCCTGGATTCCAATTATAATCTAATCTGTCATGGCTAAGATTCCCTTCTTTCTGCTAAGGGACTGCTCCTACAGTCTTTGCGGACATTGAGGGACATAACAGTTGGGGTACACATAAAAGAAGTCTTAGAAGTATCTAGTGTATTTGTCCATTCATTCAATGATGTATGTACAGTACCTGCTGTGTGCCTCAGACAGGTGTGAGCCCCAGAAATACAGCAGCCATAAGATAGATGCGGGTCCTTCTCTCTACCGGGATGGCCCATCCCCTCCATTTCAGATGCCAGAGGCTGGAGTGATAATGTGACCTGCCCAAAGCCACACAGCAGTTGAAAAAGAAGCATCTCCTGTGTATATGTCCTCTGGGGATACAACAGAAATAGGTGGCACATTTATGGCCCCAAATGATCTTATGGTCTTCTCAAAGAAATGAGATTTATATTCAAAATGATATAAAGATTTGGATGGCAAATCATAGGTATTCCACAGTGGAATAATAAAACAATTGTTTAACTGCTTTAACTACTTTAAGGGCATTTTTTTTTTTTTTTTTTGGAGGGGGGGAATCATTAAGGGGGATAGGGTTTTTTGATTATTTTCATTTATTTAATATTCAATTTATTGGCCATGTATGGAGGAATTAAATAAGAAATTATGATGGATATGTATAATCAAGTGGAAAATTGGTGTAGAATTGATTGACTAGAGACATAGAGTGAAGCTTAGGCTTTTAAGTGTAATCCCAGCACTTTGAGAGGCTGAAGCAAGAGGATTGCATGAGCCCAGGGGTTCCAGACCAGCCTGGGCAACACGAAGAAACTTTATCTCTACAAAAAATGCAAATATTAGCTGGGGAAAGTGGCACTCACTTGTAGTTTGAGCTACTTAGGAGGCTGAGATGGGAGGATCACTTGAACCCAGGAGGTAAAGGCTGTAGTGAGCCATGAATACACCACTGCACCCCAGCCTGGGCTATAGAATGAGACCATGTTTTTTTTTTTTTAGAAAAAGATTCAATTTATCAAATTACACATTTGAAACTCAAGCTCCTAATTGTGAGGTTTTAAGTTCTGCCTATAAATAGAACAAGATCTGCAAGCCCAGCAAATTTTAAAATTACATTTGAAGTCCTTAAATTAATATTTTGTGTCACTTACAAATTCAGTTAAACACCTTTAAACATTTTAAGCTGCATGTACAAATTTAATATATTTTATTTCCTTTTTAAGTAATTCAATTGCCTGACTTAACAAAATTATCTGATTATCCTGATTACTTAAATAACCTTTTAAAAGTTAACAAGTCACAACCTTGTAAGTATGGTTAAGCTTAAGTTTCTAGTTTTTTGCTTTTTTTTTTTACTTTTCAATATTAGGTAAAACTTAGCAATATTTTCACTTAAAATTAAAAGTCTAAATTAGTTACTCAATTAACATTTTAATTGAAATGTCAAGACTGACCTATTTATAACTCACATGCCTAAAATACCAAATGTGCACCGATTCCTAACACAAAAGTATTAATATTGTTGAGTTGATACTCTCAAACATTTCTATATCCAATTCTACCTCCTTCTGAAATAAGACTTAGCTGGGGAATAATCTGGGTCATTCTGTCCAATTCTGGGCATCACTTTCCCATGGAAATTTTTGCTTTACTTTCTCAACTTATTGGAAGTTGCACAGCAATCAAAGATATCGGCCTAGATCTTTGTTAGATTCTTACTTGTTGCCTCAATCTTGAGAACACTCAAAAGTGCTGCCCCTCAGCCATGGTCTTTACAGTCAGGTGACAATAACTCATTCTTTTGCTGCTCAAGCAAAATTTCAACTTCTGCTCAAAATTGCCATTTAATTAGATGTTGCTTTTCTTTGGATCTTAAGATACGTGAAAGTATCTTATGTCAAACATAAAACACCCTTGAATTGAGGAAAGCCTGTATTCTTCTATTCCCCCTATTTGTAGAACTTCATAACTCTTAATAATGTTAATATGTGGTATCTGTTGTGCTAAGGGCAATGACTCTTTTCCATATGTGAGAAATGAACAGTCCTACTTGTACTTTATATTTACATTTTGACCCCTTCCACTCCACTCCCTATAATCACATCTTAATTTGAAGCCCCGGTCTTCAAGGAATTTAGTTTGCATTCTTTTCTCTAACTCTACCTTAAGCTCTTTAAAGAGTTAATTCACCAAATAGATCACTTGAAATCCTTCTCAGCACCTAGCACAGGATGCCCAGTGTATTTGTTAACTTAGCAATGTTTGATAAATTAAATAAGGTATTACGATAAAAATGTACAATCAAGTGGAAAATTGGTGTCAAGTTGATTGAATAGAGGCACAGAGTGAAGCTTAGGCTTTGAAGAAATTTAGCAGCAAAGTGGATGTAAAGATATGTAAGGTCTAAGGAAGAATTCTGTGGGTTGCTGGGAATAAGTGAGTCAGAGAAAAAAAATAATAACAAAGGCACTGAGTGTGTAATTACTATTTGCCAAGCTCAGTTTCCAATGTTTTATATGTATTAACTAACTCATTTAATCCTCCTAACATTTCTGTAGGGTAGACACCATTATTATTGCCCTTTTACAGAATGAAGAAACTGAGGCACAGAAAGGTTAAGTCTTTTACCGCTATACTGTTTGTATGATAATTTACTTTAAATTATTTCAGTGTGCACCGGGCATGGTGGTGCATGCCTGTAATCCCAGCACTTTGGGAGGCCGAGGTGGGCGGATCACCTAAGGTCAGGAGTTCAAGACTAGCCAAGCCAACATGGTGAATCCTGTCTCTACCAAAAACACAAAAATTAGCCAGGCGTGATGGTGGGCACCTGTAATCCCAGCTACTTGCGAGATTGAGGCAGGAGAATCACTTGAATCTGGGAACTGGAGGTTGCAGTGAGCCAGATCATGCCACTACATTATAGCCTGGGTGACAGAGCAAGACTCCATCTCAAAAAAATAAATAAATAAATAAATAATTTCAACGTAAACTGGAGTGCGACATTTGTATATATAACTTTAGCCCTTGGGGTAGGTAGTTAGCATTTGAAGTCTACTAATCAGGAATCTATACTCCAGAGGTGGCCGTGTCCGCCAGGCCCCTTCTCCCCAGTCTTGCCTGGCTGGTTGATATAGTTTGGCTCTGTGTCCCCATCTAAATCTTATTTCCTATTGTAATCCCCACGTGTCAGAGGAGGAGCCTGGTGGGAAGTCATTAGGCCACGGGGGTGGCCTTCCCCTTGCTGTTCTCATAATACAGTTCTCATGAGATCTGAAGGTTTAAAAGCAAGGCACTTCCCTTTTCACTCTCTCTCTTGCCGCCATGTAAGACTTACGTGCCTTGCTTCCCCTTTGCCTTCCGCCATGACCGTAAGTTTCCTGAGGCCTCCCCAGCCATTTGGAACCGTGAGTCAATTAAACCTCTTTTATTTATAAGTTACCCAGTCTCAGGTAGTTCTTTACAGCAGTGCGAAAATAGACTAATACACTGGTCCTGCTGTAAAGTATCGTTCCATCTATGTGCAAGGTGCTTGTCAGAGTGCTTGAGGACAGAGCAAGCATAAACCAAGTTTGCAATAACAGATTTGTGGTAGTTTGGTGCCTGCTTGCCAGTGAATATTTGTACTTTTAGCAGAATTTGACCTCAGACTTGCTGTCATGGTAACATAGGCTTGTTAGAGGTTGTGAAGGATTGCTCTACCTCTGATCACCAGAGGTTACTAATATCTACTACATTGCCGAAGGCAGTCTGCAACTGCCCCAGGTCACACATCTGGCAGGTGGCAGCACCAGCACTCATTCTCAGGCCACCAGCGCCCTAATTAGCATGCCACACTGCCTCTCTGGAAGGGGATTGAACAGAAGCAATCAGGGCATGAGTGAAGGAGCAGGGTTTTCAGGCAAAGGGAGGCGTTCCAGGGCATAGCTAGAGGCAGCAATATTTTAAGAGAAAAGATTTCTTTCAGTCAAAAAGGGAGACAGAGAAAGGTATGAAGACAGAGGGTATCACTGTAGGTAAGTTTAGAGGCAGAGGGAGGAAATCAGAGCTTCAGCCTGGTGGATCATATTTCCTTGGAGAAGTAGAATTCAAGGGCTTGGATTGAAAGTAAAGGTGGTGGGGTTGGTGCAGTCTTAAGTTCAGGGGTAATGGGGAGAAAGTCCCTTCTGTGTTTCCCATGTATGTTCTTACGTGAAGAAGGGTTGCCCAGGCCCAGGAGCGTGGAGCTTGTAGGAAGGGAGGCCTACGGAGGCTAAGCATGGCCCCAGGGTCATGACGGGGAATGTGTTCCAACCTCTAGTACCCTGTCAAGATATCAAGACCATCCAGTGGAAGACCTGAGATACAGCCTGTCCTAATGAACAGCGAGAAGAGAAACAAGGCACAGCCCAAAGGCCCCAGTATGCAGAGACACCTGCTCAGCAGGACTCAACTTTACCTCAAAGAGGAAGATGATAAGGCCCTTTCCTGTCCCTGTCCAAAGTGTGCTGGAGAGTTTAGGATGCTCACTGTGAATTTGAAGATTTGCTGAGGTCAAAGAGTAGGACAGTCAGTTCTGGAGGAGACAAAATGACTCTGCATTTCGTTCCTCTGCAAGAGCTGATTAATAATTCAAGGCAATGCTAAGTAAGTGAGTTCTGCCGGGCAGGCTGGCTCTGAGCAGGGACCTCCCGGCGGGTTGCCATGGGACTGTGTTCTCAAAGAAAAGACCCCCTGTTCGTCTTATATACTCCTTAGTGTCCCTGGCACTGATCCCACACAGCTCCCAGGGAACTCCTTTTCAGCCAAGGGGATGAATGCCTGCTACAGAAAGGCCCTGGAGGAACTTCCAAACTCAGGCGGAAACAAGAATGGTTGGAGAGGCCATGTGACTCTCTCTTGGGTATTTGCATTGTACTAAGAGGACAAATGGAGGGGTCTTGCTAAAGAAAAGAAAAGAGGTAAAGAAAGTGGGCTGCCTGGCTGGGGAATCCCAGGGACCTAACTCATCCTCGTTACTGCCTGCTGTCAGTGAAGCCTTCAGAGTATAATATAATATAATATTCATGGTATTCATATAGGTTTCAGTATAAAATATTTAGTTTGATAAAAATGTGTTACAGCAACTCAGTCATAAACTCATTTAGGAAATACTGGCAACCAAATCCAGGTCTTGCATGAGACAAGGGAGTGGAGGTTGATCTCAATAAATCTCTCATTCATCTTCAGCAGCATTCCCCAAAACACAGAGTAAGGCAACAGCAGCAGGGAGTGCAAATCCTACTCAGTGAGCTGAGCCAAACCCCCCCTGCTGACTTAGAGTTAGTCACTCCTTGGAGTCAGTGTGGACTGAGAACTCTCTGGCCACCCAGGGAAAATTACACATATTATTTTATTACAACAGATGTCCCCACTTCTTTGTAAAGGAGTACTCCCTTTTATTTTCCCAAAACCATGTACCTGCGGGTAGCAGGCATGATACCAGGGAAGTCACCGTGTTTGTGTGTGCGCGGGTGAGGGTGTTGTGGATGTGTGAACTGGTGCAACAGACTGAGTGTGTCCCCCCAAAATTGATATGTTGAAATCCTAACCCCCAGTGTGATGCTATTAGGAGGTGGGCTTTGGCAGCTAATGAAGTCATGAGGGCAGAGTCCTCAGGGGATTAGTGCCCTTATGAAAGAGGCCCCAAAGACGTCTCTCATCCTCCTTCTGCCTCGTGAGGAGGCAGTGAGAAGACGGCGGTCTGCAGTCCAGAAGTGAGTCCTCACCAGATCCTGACCATGCTGGCACCCTAATCATAGGCTTCCAGCCTCCAGAACTATGAAAAATAAATCTCTGTTGTTCATAAACTACTCAGTCTATGGTATTTTGTGATAGCAGCCTGAACGGACTAGGACAATTGGGGTGGTAGGGGGAGGGGGGCCTTAGAAGGAGTTACCACCTATTAAGATGGCGCATTGAGGATTCACTCAATGTAGCAAGCAGAGATCAAGCACTCACACAATGGCTAGGATTTAGGAAAGAGATAAATGGAGACAATAGCAATAATGATAATAGAACACTTTCTGTGACTAAACTATTTTGAGTCTACATATTTTGAGAAATGAATCATCAGGGGGAGAAGAGCAACAGCATATATCTAATTAACAATAAACTCAGGCTAATGTAATACACAGTATATTTAAGAAAAGAGCTATGAAATTGCAAAGGAGGGAGCTGGAGAACAATATTTTCCAGTTGGAGGAGAGAGACAGGAAAGGTTTCCTGGAGAAATCTATTTGTATCACAGTGCCTGCCCCCCAGCACACCCAACCTTCAACCAGAGGGACGGTAACAAGGCAGAGGCCCTCACCCCTGCCGGCCACATGGGAGGCCATGGCACACATTTGGAGGGGCGTCCCCCAACCTCCATTTTACCCCCTTTCTATCTGGAACAGTTGGAAAGCTGAAAGCCTTCCGAGGCTACCTCTCTCTACAGGAGAGCTTGGTTTAGCCAGAGAGCTGCCCTTGCCAGAGATCTGGGAGGCAGAAAAGAGGCAGAGAACATTCTCCATAGCTGTAGTGGCTGATGAGTGAGTGCCAACAGATGCGTATGTTTCGACAGCTGACCTCCAGCTTCTGCTTCAAGGGGTGAGGTGGTTGAGGCAGCAGCCCTAGTAATTGCAAAAGCAGCAGCAGCCTGTTCTTTGGATGCTACCCATGGTTTGCACTTGAAACCTACATTCGATCAGCAGCCTCCTGACTTCTGCTCCCCTAGCACCTCCTGCTTGGAATACCTAGAATGGTTTCTGTTTTCCACACTTTACTCTGAGAAATAAAGATGCTTTAGATGACTAATTAATGACTCCTACAGATAAGTAGTAATATAGAGAAAATGACAGCTGATTTGGACCTGGCCATGATCACTGCATCCATTTGTTAGCCTCCTACAAATTGGCCTCTGTTCCACCACCCTAAGAGAAAGACCCTATCTGAGATATCCAGCAACCCCATCCTTGCAGAGAGACCCCTTAGTGACCTCTCTGCTAATTTGTTGCCCCTCCCTTCCTTAATATGGTTTCTTCCTGTATCTGACCTCTCTGTGACTACCTTCTCTTTTTCTCTGAATTATCTTTTTTCCTACCTCTATCAAACTGCCTAAGTTCTTGGCCTTCTACACTTCTAACTTTGCATTCTGTCTCTTGGGAAAATACATTCATGCTTTCTTTTGTTATTTCTGATTATCTACTATGTGCTAGGAGCTATGGCCCAGGTGAAGATAAGCTGCAAGATTCTTCTAAGAGAGGCAAATCAGTTACAGAAAAGGCACTTTCCAGTGCAATGAGCATTCTAGGGAAGGTAGGCATAAAGGGCTTTGAAAATGAACAGTAGAAAATGGAAGGTAGAAAATGAAGGAGGCTTCATGAAGAAGACAGCTTGGGAGTTGAATCAGTGAGGACTTTGATAGGTGAAAACAGGCCTCAGGGAAAGGAAAACATTTTAACAGGAGGAAATAGCATGAGAAGAATTGAATGGAAGTAAAAAGGTATAGGGCACGTGGGGAAATCCTACTCACATCCATAAAACAATCCAGTATGCTATGTGCATCACTTCATGATGGATATATGCCCTGAGAAATTTGTCCTTAAGCTATTTTGACATTGTGTGAACATCATAGAGTGCACTTACACAAGCCTAGATGGTATAGCTTACTACACACCCAGGCTATATAGGGTAGCCTCTTGCTCCCAGGCTGCAAACCTGTGCAGCAGGTTACTGTACTGAATACCATAGGCAACTGTAATGCAATATAAATATTTGCATATATATAAACAGGTCTAAACATAGAAAAGGTACAGTCCAAATACAGTATTGTAATCTCGCGGGACCACCACTGTATAAGTGATCTGTCATTGACCAAAATGTCATTTTTAGTGCATGACTCTGGTTAGATTGTGAGCTCCATGGGTGAGGAACCTGTTCACTAGCTGTCTCTCTTCCCAGAATTCAGCACTGCGCCAGGTACATAGTAGGCCCTCACTAAGTATTTGTGAATGAAAGACTAGAGAGATGAGTGAATGAGTCTAGTTCAGAGCGCAATCACTCCCTCCTGCCCACACTGCTGCAGTTATGTCAAGACAGGGAGACAGAGCCCTGAGCGAAGAACTCTACTCCTCAGCATTTTCCATGAAGCCCAGCCAGGGAGCTTCCTCCTTACTTTCCCTTCTACTCCTCCGTAGTCAACCAATCCATTGGGTCAAAGGTACCACTAACCATGAGCTAATGTTGATGGTTCTACCTTTAAAATTTGTCCAGAATATAACCCAGTTCATATTCTGGGTTCTGCTGTAATCCAGTACATTGCTCACATTCCACCTTGATCCCTGACAAACACAGCAGCCAGACTGGTCCTTTCAGAAACATCAGTCCCAGCACATTACACCTGTGCCCTTCCCAGCCCCACATGTTCTCCAGGGCCTTACATGGTCTCCTCTGTGATATGGTTTGGCTCCGTGTTTACACCCAAATCTCATGTTGAATTGTAGTCCTCAGTGTTGGGAGAGGGACCTGGAGGGAGGTTACTGGATCATGGAGGTGGATTTCCCCCTTGCTGCTCTCATGATAGTGAGTGAGCTCTCACGAGATCTGGTTGTTTGAAAGTGTGCAGCACTTCCTTATTTACTGTCTCTCTCTCTCTCTCTCTGTCTCTGTCTTTCCTTCTTTGGCATGTGAAGAAGGTGCTTGCTTCCCCTTCACCTTCTGCCATGACTGTGAGTTTCCTGAGGCCTCCCCAGCCATGCCTCCTGCACAGCCTGTGGAACCGTGAGTCAATTAAACTCTTTTCTTCATAAATTACCCAGTCTCAGGTAGTTCTTGATAGCAGTGTGAGAAGGACTAATATGCCCTGCTAACTTCATGAGGAGCGTGTACACTCACTGCTTCCACTTCAGCTCTTTCCATGCTAGCTAATTTCCTTCTCATGCATGGTGAGACATGCATTTCAATTATCTTCCTAGTTTCTTCCAACTGTTGCCTATTTACCTCATTTGAAAAGTGTTATTCCCTCTCTTTCTTGGTCCCTTTTGTAAGCCAAGAAATAAGCTGTATTAAGTTTAATAAATCTAAGAACAGTTCTAGAGATTTAACTACCCTGGGGTTTGCAATGAAATTAAATTAAACAAAGAACCTAGTTGGCATCCTCTGAAATTTGTCAGAATCTTACACCTGTGGAGTATATCAGCATCCCCACAGAGGTTTCGATTGCCTCCTTCTGCTCTCCTAATTAAACCTGCTATTCTTTTGAAGGCTAGCCTCTTTCAAATTATACAATCTTTCCAAAATAACATCTTACTTAGGATTATTGTTTTTATGATTGTTTAAATAGTAATATAGAAAAATAGTGTTTTCTTATATCTTTCCTTCGCAATAAACAATTTTCAACAATATAATAGCTTAAATGGGCGATTGTGATGTCACCCTTAGGATATAATCACTGCTTGTCACATCGTTTCTGTAGAAAAACCAACTCACATCTGATGAAATGTGATGGGGGTGAAATAACAGCAGTGTGATTTTCGACCACCAACTTGCCTTGAAAGGGAATTTGGGGATGTGCACCGCTGGAAGCCATGTGAGTTTTGAGAGTATGTAAATTCAGATGACTTGAGGGAATGTGGTGTGGTAAACAATTATGCAGTGCCTATTTGTGTGTGCATAATTGGTTGCTAGGACTGAGCCATGATTAGTCACCAAATTACAAAAGCATGACTCTTCCTTCAATGGATGTAGCACTTGCCCAGGATACACAGTTTGGAGACAGTAGCATGGGTTAGATTTTTACCCCATTTGCTCACTCGGCAGGGGTCTGTGTGCAGTATACAATTTGCACAACTATATGTGGGACCCTGCTAAGTTATCCAGAAAAATTGCATCCATATGATGCCCTACAAAATGCCAAAATCTACAAAGCAGTCAACCTGTATAGTCTACATGAAAGGAAGGACACACTTATTCTAGTGACCCAGATTCAAATCATAGCCAAAGAAGCAGTGAGGATAAAAGGTCAAAGAGAAAAGTCACACAGTCCTGGAGTTGGGGGAGAAAGAATGGGGCATGGATGAGGCAAAGGGAGACGAAGAGGAAACAGATTGGAGAGAGGGAAGAGAAAGGAAGGAAGGAAAGAAGTAAGGAAGGAAGAAAGGAAAGAAGGAGCAAAAGAAGATTTATGCATAAAAAATGTAAGTTATTTTTGAAACATTCATGACCCCCCTCCCCTTTTTGAGGCATTGTTGTGGGAAGACAGAGATGAGTGCTGATCCTTAAGCTCGATCTACTCACATGCAAAAGAAGGAGCAAAGCAATTACACACGCACACATGCACACACACACAGACACACACACATGCAATGAGGCAGCCATCTTCATAAATTTCAAACTGGAGCAAGGCACAAGAAGTCCATATTGGTCAATATTAATAGCTATGCCAATGGAAAGTTCTTGCTTCTCAAACCAGCACACCATTCTCAGAAGCCAAAGGAGGAGAAAGCTTCAGAGAGCTAAAGTTAAATCAGTTCAGAAGAGGAAACGCTCCCAGAGAATTCACTGTTTCATTTCACAACACACCTCCTTGTGTTGGTGCCCTGGGCACCTGATAAGCTGTAAACAAGAGACAGATGGGACATTGATTTTGAGTCTGTGTGTCCTACAGAGAATCTACCCAGGCTAGGTAAGATGAAAATAAAGGGATGGGCTAGGGCCAGGATTTTAGAGCTTGAAAATATTTTGCTGCCTGGGAGAGCGTCTGTAAGCAGATGATAATAATGACAGTTGGCTGTAGGCTTTGGCAGATGCATTTCCCAAGCATTTTCAGACTTAATGAGTCCAGAGAGCATCCCGTGGGGCAGGACAGTCACGTTATTAGCAGATTACGGTAAGAAAATGGGGGAAATCTATGGGTTCAAGTGAGCGATGGGGACACCAGAAGTAAGTATCTCAGCCTGAATCTTCACAAACACTTTTGCTTCCAACCTTTCTCCCAGGAGGGACAGGGGAAAGGGGTGGCTTGAAGTATGAATGTGGCTTCAGGGAAGAGGAGAGTGATTCTCCACATGTGCATTTAGTCCCTTGTCCTCATATTTGCACACACGCCCATGATACTGCCTGAACCAGCAGAAATGACCCCATGGCAGTGGGGCCTGTATATATTGTACCGCTTGCACAATTACACGTGGCACCCTGCAAAGTTATCCAGAAAAAAATGCACTCATATGAGCTCCAGTCATCCGGCTGCCTAGCAATTTCTCAGTACCCTTCCTTGGTTTGAAGATGACCAGATTTATGAATCCCACTTCTCCAGAAAGAAGCCAGAAACTCACTTTCCTAAGTTGTCTGTAGCTGGACACAAGCAGGGCCCTGGCCTCTTCAGATAGACCGTGCCAGACTTTGATTGTAGGAGAGCGTTGCGTAAGAAAGAGTGCAGAGTGGAGGAATTCTGATGAGGGTGACAGAGAGACACTTAGTTTGCAGAGTCCAAGGTTGTGGTGGTTCCAGTGGTAGTTCCCCTGCTGTGCTATAACAGCAGAGACTCTCCTGGAGCAATAATTAAGGTATCCAGCTCAGTAGCCTCCAAGCATGATTGTCCAACTGTCCTAGGTACTCTGTGTAAAAACCAATACAGTTCAGTCACTACAATTGATGTAGCTACAGAGAATTCTGTTGTTTGCAACCAAACACTCTTACTAATTGTCCTTGGACTTACAGGCGATGCAAAAAGAAAAAAAAAAAAAATCAGTAATTAAAATGAAATTTTAATATAATAATTTTAGAAAGCATTTAGGTATTCAAAAATAATTTTGCAAAAAGTATAAATATATTTCTACGTTATTTTAAAATCAAAGAAACAGAATCCCAGAGAAGCCTAGTCATATATCAAGCTACTTAGCACAGTAAGATTAAAGTGAGAATTAGGGGCCAGGCGTGGTGGCTCACGCCTGTAATCCCAACACTTTGGGAGGCCGAGGCAGGCGGCTCACCTAAGGTCAGGAGTTCAAGACCAGCCCGGCCAACATGGGAAACCTTGTCTCTACTAAAAATACAAAAATCAGCTGTGCATGGTGGGTGCGTGTCTGTAATCTCAGCTACTCAGGAGGCCGAAACATGAGAATCACTTGAACCCAGGAAGCAGAGGTTGCAGTGAGCCAAGATTGCACCACTGCACTCCAGCCTAGGGAACAGAGTAAGACTCTGTCTTAAAAAAAAGAAAAAGAAAAAGAAAAGAAAAAGAAAAAAAGAGTTGAATGCAACATTTTATAAATCAAAATTAATGAAAACTCCATGATGCACAAAATATCAAAATTTTAAATAAATGCAAGATCAGTATTACTGATTTTTCCCTTTGTCTCAGACTCTGATATATAGTTACTTATGCTGTCTTTAGGGAACTTGCACATGTTATCTTTAAACAAATTAATAGCACAGATTAGACTACTTCATTGCCTCTTCAAATAATCAAAGTTTAAATCTTCTTCTTCCTGCTATGTGAATCTTCTTCAGCAGAATATATAGTAGCATCTCTCTCTGGAAGCATTCCTCAGCCCACAAATTTGGATTAAATCAGAATCTCTGTGTCCAGACCTGTCCGGATCTTGCAGAAATATTAATGTTGGCAGAATCTCTAAAATATCAGAGTAAATTGAACCAAATTAAACACAAGGAGACATAAGATCAAATTTTAATGAATATTTGGGCTGCTGGCCACCCAGCCCTTCTCCATAGGTGAACGCCTTGATAAATCACAAGGATGGTGGTAATTAGTGTTCATTTCACACTATATGCCAGAGGCCATGTTAGACGCTTGAAACAGTGGATGCTTCTTGTCGCAATTTCCGTGAGGCAGGAAGTCCTATGACAAAAGTAAGGATGAAGTTCCTAGTTAAGAAGTGGCAGAGCCACATCATAAGCCCAGGGTAACAATGCCAGGGCTGAAGTCTCCCTACCACATCATGTTTTATTTTAAGAAAGTGGACTTTTTCTCAAGAAGTCTGAGGACCACAAAGCATCAGGCCCGGGCTTCCCCAGCAGTCAAATGGATAGTGTTAGAACGATGGCTTGGGGAAAGCCACAGCTTCTCTTTTATGAGTGAAGGGAGTGGAAGGAGAGACAGCTGCAGCCTGCAAGCCTAGAATCTCTGTCCAACAACCAAGAACCTTCAATTCTCCCTGCACCACTGAGGAGTTTAGTCCCAAAGAAGCACCTAACATAATTTTATACTCATATAATCCTAGGTGTTCTGATATGAGAAGAACTTCTTCAGAAGATGTCTTAATGCATGTGGGGAAACTGAGGTCCAGGTAAGTAAAGTAATTTTCATAGAAAACTGAGACTAGAACCCAAGTTACTCAATCCCCAGTTAAGACTGAGTTCATAACACCATACGGCCATGCAGATTAAGTCCCGAACTCTGTCTATGCAAAAAACTGTGCTTCGTCACTGAGGCTGACAGGCCCTCCTCAAAAGATTTAGTCTGTACACCAAAGGGGGGAAAGAATTTTGGCATTTTATAGGCTAAATCTAGCTTGCAGATGTGGTTGAGTTTTGTTTTTTTTTTTTTCCTGGTTTGTCAAATGTTTTTGAAAAATTTGAACTAGTCGATATAATTTAAAAATCAGGAGTTTTCACATGCAAATCCAGATTTCTGGCTCCCCTTGAAAAAAAGTCCAAGATCAGGACACACTGGAACCACTTTCTCACATGGCAGCTATTGGTTAGAGCAGGTAGTATGCTGAGCCAGATCATACCGGCTCATAAGAGCCAATGATAAAATACTCAGAAATGTTGTGGGCCACGTGTTAAATGGTAGCTTGAAATCAGCCGCAGGATCATTTACAGCAGCCATGTTACCATGGAAACATAGACAATGGAAACATTGGTCCATTGTCCATCTGCTCCTGCCCCCCATTGGTCAAGGACGACGCCACCAGCAAAATTCTCTTGTTCTTCTAGATTACACATACATGAGTTGTCCTGGAAAATCTCAAGTCAAAAAAGCTGCACTGCAGGAAATCAATATGGTGCAGGCCCCAGGCAAGGCATCACTGACTATACTTGCAAGAAACAAATGCCTGCAAAAATCAGGACAAGATGATTTTGAAGCTGTGCAAAACAGGTGTCTATATATTGGCTTTTTTGAGTAGTGTAACTATGAACATTCTTGTACATCTCTCTTGTGCACGCGTATATATTTCTGTCAGATACACGCCGTAGGACTGGAATTGCTGGAACATAAGGTATTCACATGTTCAACCTTAGGACAAATGGCCAAACAGTTTTCTAAAGTGCTCTTATTTATTTACATTCCCACCAGCCATAAAGGAGAGTTGCGGTTGCTTCAACATTTAGTGCTGCCATATTCTTTTTCAAACCATCACTTAAAAAATCACTTCCTGTTGGCTCAAGATGATAGTCAGTTTGTACCTCTTTGACTATGTGGTTTACTTAGCACCACGTTTTAGATCAGGCCATTTGTGTTCTGTATCATGGCCACAGATGTGCTCACATATTCCAGGCTGATGGGGTAAGATCAACAACTTCACACTTGACCCAAGTGGCAATCCAAAGTAAACAAGGAGGAAGGAATAAGTCAATAAAATTCCCAAAAGAAGTCACCATAATTGATTACATTTCATTTATCAGAAAACCATTCCAAGTCTTTGACTAATTTGAGACTCCCTGTTGTGAGACAAAATCTCTTCCTCTGTGAGTTATTATAATTCTCGCCAGAAATATCCAGGGAGCTGCTTTCCTCTGCTCCAAGTCTCAGCGTCCAGGCTGTTTGTAACACGTGATCTATGATTGAGAAACAGGACAAAAGGGAGACCATCTTACAAGATCTGGTCCCAAACCTCCTTTCTCTTTAGTTTCAGCCCCAAATCAACCCTACTTGACTGCTCCCTCACGCCACAAAACAACGGAGTGCTCTCATTCTGAAGTGCTCCCTTGGCTCCCACTGGTCAGGATAAAATTGGCTTCCCGGGAGTCATTCTGGCCTGACCTCCAGCTAGGATCACCTCCTAGGAGATGCACCAAGTCTGAGAAAACCACCCTCAAGTATCTCTGGCTTGTAAATGTCCATTCCAAAGACTGAGCAGTAAGGATGAATGAATTGCAAATAGAACTAGTTTCTGTTTAGGAAGCCCAAAGAAGCTCCCTGTGTTCTTCCTCTGCGACCTGCAGTGGACAGTCCACTCTTTGGCCATGATGAACAGTGGCTCTCCAATCCTGCCTCTACCCTTGGTACCGTTCCAGCCCACCTGGGACAGGTGGGTACACTGCTCGTCCGTCCCGCCATGCCAGACCATTCATGCCATGCCCACAGGGTGGTATCCTGGGGGAGAGTCCTCCTCTCGAGAAAGGTGCTCTTTCTTCACCATGGGCAAAGGGAGGTCTAGCTGACCCCAACATTTTGTGCTGGCAAGCATCCAGGAGATGCTTAGTAGCTGTGAATTATCTCAACACCCTCTCATGTCCTGAGGAAGAAGTCACAAGTCACAGCATTATTCCTTTGACATGTATTCCTTTTCCCATAGGGCAAAGCTGGCTTGCTCATGAGCGTGTCCACACTTCACACACTCCAAACATGCCAATGCACCACACTTGTAGGAAGCAGGCAGCAATGAGGGTAACAGAAAGACTTCAGAGCTTCATCCGAAAACTCCTTTACTGAAATAACAGCAAATATTTATTGCTGGGCTCACTATGTATACTTACTAAGCACTTTCTATATATCTCACTTAATTCTCACAATGCTTTGAGGCAGCTACTTGTATGAGCCCATTTCATAGCTGGAGAAACTGTGTCCATGAATTCACAATTAGGAAGTGGCTAAGGTGAGATTCAAACCCAGGAAGTCGACCTCCCAAGGCCATGCTCCCAGTAGCTATATTGTAGCAGGATTTCTTCTCCCATCACCCGGCTGTGGATCCCCAGTCCCCGGCTACCTGTTTTCATCTATCTTCTTTGTGGTCCCAGCTCCCAGACTATCTTGAAAGTGTCTCCAAGGCTTTTGGTTGGGAGCCAGCCCAACCTCTTGTCTTCTCCCCAAACCCCCAGGAGACTTTCTAAGATCAGAATCCTTGGAGCGTTTTGAGCTGCCCAGGAAGCAGAGTCCACACCGGTAGCCCTCAGCTACTAGCAGAGGAGAGTCCACACAACATGCCTGAAGTCCTCAGCTTCAAACCCCAGCACCATCACCCAACAGGAGTGAACATTTAGCAGGTTATCTAAACTCTCCAAGGCACAGCTACTTGGGAGGCTGAGGTGGGAGGATCACCTGAGCCCAGGGA
>NW_012100209.1:1029004-1033112 GCF_000951045.1 Mandrillus leucophaeus | reverse complement strand
TGAAGCTGGATAATAAAAATGTCATGATTGCCATTTATTTGGAGGGGTAGAGTGGAGGACTTGTGCAGCATAGCAGCCCAGGCTGGAAGAGAGGATCTGGCAGGGAGGAAGTTTGGCTGAAGGACAGGCCCCCTCAGGACTGATTTCTTGGCAGTCTATCCAAGTCCTTGGGTGTCTGCACTGGAGTTATAATAATAGCCCATCTTTATTAAGCATTTTGTCAGTGCCAGGATCTGTGCATTATCTTATTTAATCCTTACACAACCCTGCAAAGTAGGCACAATTACCATCTCAATTTAAAAGATGAGGGCTGGCTGGGCGCGGTGGCTCACGCTTGTAATCCCAGCACTTTGGGAGACAGAGGCAGGCAGATCACGAGGTCAGGAGATCCAGAACAACCTGACTAACATGGTGAAACCCCATCTCTACTAAAAATATCAAAAAAAAAAAAAAATTAACTGGTGTGGTGGCACGCGCCTGTAATCCCAGCTACTCGGGAGGCTGAGGCAGGAGAATGGCGTGCCCATTCTCCCGGGAGGCGGAGGTTGCAGTGAGCCGAGATCGTGCCACTGCACTCCAGCCCAGGCAACAGAGCGAGATTCCATCTCAAAAAAAAAAGATGAGGGCTAAGACTCAGTAACTTTAGGTGAATTTCCAAGTTCACACATCAACTAAGTGGTCGATCCAGCTGTTTCATTTCAAAGCTTGAGCTTAGACCATCCCCCTCCAATTAATTAGCTATGCCTTCCTTCTTACGCTTATCTCTTTCCTCTCTCTCCTTTTAAGATTATAAAGACTTTGGCCCGGCACGGTGGCTTATGCCTATAATCCCAGCTCTTTGGGAGGCCAAAGTGGGTAGATTACTTGAGGTCAGGAGTTCGAGACCAGATTGACCAACATAGTGAAACCCTGTCTCTACTAAAAATACAAAAATTAGCCAGGCGTGGTGGTGGGCGCCTGTAATCCCACCTACTCAGGAGGCTGAGGCATGAGAATCGCTTGAACACAGGAGGTAGAGGTTGCAGTGAGCTGAGATCGTGCCATTGCACTCCAGCCTGGGTGACAGAGCGAGACTGTCAGACACACAGACACACACACACACACACACACACACACACACACAAAGATTATAAAGACTTTAGAAAATGTGCTTCTGTGTCCTTTAAAAACTCTTAAAGAACAAAATGGTAGTTCCTGGACCAAAATTCAAAGGACCCAAATCCTTATTTCTGTGTAGCCACCAACTCCCTGTATTATTGTGACACTGGGCCACTGGCTCTCAGTTTGCCCATCTGTAAAATTAGGAAGTTTGACTAGATGGTATCTGAGGATGATTTGGCCTCTGACATTGGGTGAATCCTCAGCTTCTAGGAGAGGGTGTGGGGCGTGACTCACCTGGGCTATTCCCACTTGGGATGTGAGTGGCAAGAAGGCAGCACCTATGATTGTAGTGACTGGATTTCCAAGTCTCCAATCAGAACACGCATTACCTGAATCATTGAGTGACAATGAGTTATAATGGTAACATCAACCCTACTCCCGAAATTCAATGATATGGAAGGTATGGTGGGTAAATCCAGACCCACTCTCTTGTGGAGGGTGAGGCACTTCATGAACTTCTATATTTGTATCGCCCTATTTCTCCTTTGACATCCAGTCCCTGAACTTCTCCACCAGCAAGTAAAATAAAGCCAAGAGTGGTGTATGCATTCTATTATAAAATCATACCCAGGATTCTGGACTCCTTAGCTGATTTCGTCTTATTCACATGTGTTTGCATATTGCCTTTGTTAAGTGGTTCCAAATCCAGTTTGTAAAGTACGAGATGGCATCGATGTTCTGGAAAGGGCAAATGCATTCTCATTCAGAGCAAAGGTGACCACCATGGGAAGCAAGTTTTTAAGCCCTTCCCACTTTAGGAGAGAGAAAATACAATTAAGCAAATTTGCCATAGTGAGAGGCCTGGCTCTCCTTCCATTTAATGGGAATAGAGCACTGTGGAGAGGAAAAGTGCCAAATGGTATGTGATTTTTAAAATCTCCTACGCATTTAATAATTAATGCTTATTTTTCTTCTATTTTTCCCCACCCCCTCAACTCCTTTCCGCACTCATTACAGCTCTTTGATATCCCCTCAGGAATTAGGATATCTCCAGCTGTTTACATAACCAGAGATTAAGTCCAATTGAAGGAGAAATTTAGGCCACAAAAAAATCATGATAAGAAAGCCAGAAATGGAGTTTGCCTTGGGTCACATTCTGAGATTCAGTCATAGCAACCTCAAAGGGCATTGAGCAAAAGTTTTTTGGTGGACTCATGAATTAGAGGTAAGAGTGGCTATTATTTGCAAAGCTGGATTAAGTGAAAGCAAATGGTAACTGATATGAGCCTCCTCTCTGGAAGGAATCTGCTGTGCATGAGAGATAAGATAAAGCTCTAATAAAAATACTGACTTAGTTTCTGTTCTTTTGTGCTTACCTGCTCTGCTCCGTGTTATCTCATTTTTGTAGGCTTGACCCTGCTGCAGTTTGCAAGTTTCTAGGTGAATAACTGTTGCACCTTTGTACATGGTGGATTTTGTGCATGGAATGTATGTTGCCCAATCCACTGCCTCTCCTCACCTATTGCCCCCACCCTTTCCCTGCTCTGACTTGAGCTGGCCTGATGCTGAGGCAAAATAAGCCATTACTTTAATAAACCATTATTCACAATAGATTGGAAAGACAAGGAGCCCCACAGTGAGCTGACATAGGCCTTGTATTCCTAATCATGAAATAGCAGATAGGGGATGTGCATGGGAGGGAGGGATTGCAGCAAGAAAACTCTGGGGCACTTCTTGGGTGAAAGGGGAGGTGGGAAGGCTGGGCAGGCCCAGGCAAGGACAGCTGCTCCAGTGGACAGTCTGAGTCAGTGCCTCTTGACCTCTATCTGGGTGTAAGAGAATCACTTGTGTTACTTATGAAAATGCAGATTCCTTGGTCTCAGCTCCAGAAATTCTGATTTGGTCCATAGGGAGTAGGTTTCAGATCATTCTAATGCAGGCAGCCTAGGATCAGAAACACTGCTTACGGGCAATTAAGGGTATTAACCCTTCTGTACCAAGAAGGGTTAAGGAGGAGGAAAAAGAGCAGAGAGTAAAAAAGTGGAAAGGTCCCTGAAGGCAGCAAAAAAGTAAGGTCTTTGGAATCAAACTTAGGTTCCAATCTCAGGAGCGTTCCCACTTAATCTTTATGAACATTCTTCCCCATGTATAGAACAAGGGGAAATAACAATGATAATAATAGTTCATATGCAAGGGTTCTTATAGCGCAGGGTTACATGTTTTAGTGGGTTAGCTCATTTATACCTCCTCACACTACGAAGAGGACATAGCATTATTCTCATTTTATACCTGAGGAAACCGAGGCACAGATGGAGTGTTAAACTGGCCTAAAAGGCCACACCGCTAACAGGTGCTGAAGCTGCGGTTTGAACCCAGGGAGTGTAAGTTGGGGAAATTTGGGGAGAAAATGTACAGGAAATATCTGGCCGCTGCCTGACACACAGGGCTCAGGTTTGTGTCCTTCCTTCCCAGCATTGCTGAGAGGTGATCAACTGACCGCACACGTTGATCAGCTGCCTGCTCCAGTAGAACTCTACCATAATTGCTGGAGGATTGGGGTGGTGGGGGGAGGCAAAGAGCACTGGATCTGAAGACACAACCTGGAGCCTCAGTTTCCTCATCTCTAATATGAGGACAGTAATGTCCTTACCTCACAGCATGTGATGTTCAAATGAGATCATGCCTGTGAAAAGTATTTTATAAACAGTGTTTAGTACAAATATCTACTGGATTATGAAGATGAATATGGGCCCAGTCACTGCACAGAACAGCCCAAAATATCCTCTTCAGGTGTCATTCCCCTGTCTTTTAGTGACTCCTGAATGTCTCTTGAGTAAAATAAGAATATGTGCTAATGTGTTTTCAGATAGTGGCTTAGTCTTTCATTCCTAAAAGGGCCTGGTTCTCTTGTGGGTGGAGAAGGAGGGAAATTAGGTGAAAATGTTGAGGCTGCACCTTAGGAAAAGAAGGAAGACTTTGTCTTTTTATATATGTGTGTGTGTGCGTG
>NW_012100209.1:1024391-1028733 GCF_000951045.1 Mandrillus leucophaeus | reverse complement strand
CAAAAAAAAAAAAAAAAAAAAAAAAAAAAAGCACAGAGCATTTTATCAAAAAGCATCAGTAAGACATTTGTGAAGAGTCGGCTTCTTATCTCAGAAGTGTGTTTCTGTTCATGTCAAATATGCATTTTCGTATCTCCTGTAAGCATATATGATTGAGGTTAAATCTCAAACTCATACTACTGCAGTGGCTCTTGATCAGGGAGAGTATCAGAATTACATTTCTGAGATTTCTCAAGATGGCTTTAAAATCACAGAACCAAGGATGTGTGTATTTTGATTCAGACACCGTTCCCACTTCCACAACCTGCTTCTACCTTCTCAGTCAACAACCACTATCCTAGTAGCTTTTTAGATGGTGGGCACCCATCCAAATGAACAGCTCTGGAAATGAAAGCTTGAAAAATCAAAATAGGCTGGGCCCAGTGGTTCATGCCTGTAATCCCAGCACTTTGAGAGGCCAGTGTGGGAGGATTGTTTGAACTCAGGAGTTCCTGATCCGCCTGGGCAACGTAGTGAGACCCTGTCTCTAAAAAAAAAAAAAAAAATTTTTAAATTAGCCCCTCGTGGTGGAGCGCACTTGTAGTCCCAGCTACTTGGGAGGAGGAGGCAGAAGGATTGCTAGAGCCTGGGAGGTTGAGGCTGCAGTGAATACACACACACACACACACACACACACACACACACACGTATGTAGTCTAATTTCTGTCCAAAGACATTCTATTTGCTCCTTGATTCTCTGTCCTTTTAAAACAGTCTCTCTTTCCAGTTAACACCTAAGGCTCTGACTTACTTTCTTTCCCCAGTAGTTGTCATAGCCTTCTCCAGCATGTGTTCCTTCTATATTTCAGACATGGCATAGGAGACACAGCAATAACTAAGTATGTACAGCAAATCAAAGGATGGAGCCTCAAACTGAAGCCAAGTCTACTATATCTTATCAATTTACCCAATACCATTGTCTCTCTCTGTAGAGGTTACCCTTTTATGCACATAAATGTGAATTAGAACATCTCTGCCCTGCTCCTTTCAGCAGTACAGCTCTGCAATGACGCACGCTGCCATCCATTTCACTGGAACATTTGCCATAAAGTTGCTTTAAAAGACATTCTCTTACAATACTGTCAATGGCCCTTGCATTAAAAATGAGAAAAATATGGAAACATGCATTAAAATATTCAGAAATAAATGGCTTTTTTATTACATAAAAGCTCTCATGTGTCTCAAAGGTACTGAGAATAGAATAATTTATCATAAATTAGATTATTATTGCTGGGAAAAGATCTATTTTAATGCCAGTTTTCTTGGGGATTAAACCAAACCCGAACAGTCCACTGGGGGGTGTTCATAAATGTATAAGTCAAATACTGAAAAGCTTTAAGTGGAAAATACATGCTGATGAAGCAATCTTGGAAAAGACAGAACACATTCTGTTTGTTCTCGTGTCTGGCAGGGGGCAACTATTGCATCCAGAAAAAAAAAAAAAATGAAGATGATGAGTTCTCTGCAACTAAGATGAAGACCCACTGAGCTTTGGGGTTTAAAATGCAACATCAGAACTTCAAACTTCCGGCACCTAGGTCTCCAGCTGCTGGGTGGTGCCAGCATCAGACATACACTCTGCAAAACAGATACTGTCTTAGGAAAATGTGACCCTGTTGTCCTTTCAGGCCCATATTTCACAAGAAGACAAGTGGAGAGTTAAAAGGAAAACTGCAGATCTGAGTGAAGAGCCAGCAAGTTGTCTTTTCTGATATAACCAGAAAATAAGATGTTCTGGTTGACATGTGCTAAAGATGTCGTGTGGACTTTCAGACTCAGAATGTGATCACATGTATTTCTCACTGAAACTATATTGAATGTTATTTGACCATTGTTGAATCAGTCATCTTGATAAATATTATCTTCGTACAGTACCAAGCAGAGAGTCAGTGACTAGAATGCCACTGAAACCAGCTTTTTATAGGACAAGGTTTTCATGGTTTTAGGGGGTGGGGAAACTTGCACAGTAATCCACAGTATTTAATGATTCAGGCAGGGTAGGGGAAAAGCGATGAGCATTCATTTTGCTAGCAGTGTAACTTCCGTGGAGGAATGATATACTGCTAATTGTACTTCACATTCCCTATACTTATACAGGCTTTACTACGTGATCCAGCATTGTGATCAAAGATGGAAGGAATCTCTTAATAGCTCTCCTTCCTTTTTCTATTCTTATTTCCTTACCAATTCCCTTTATCCCTGGTCCTTTTGCATCTTTATTTTTAGTCAGTACCCTGTTACTCTGCTGGAAAGATCTGTGTATGAAGCTGGATAATAAAAATGTCATGATTGCCATTTATTTGGAGGGGTAGAGTGGAGGACTTGTGCAGCATAGCAGCCCAGGCTGGAAGAGAGGATCTGGCAGGGAGGAAGTTTGGCTGAAGGACAGGCCCCCTCAGGACTGATTTCTTGGCAGTCTATCCAAGTCCTTGGGTGTCTGCACTGGAGTTATAATAATAGCCCATCTTTATTAAGCATTTTGTCAGTGCCAGGACCTGTGCATTATCTTATTTAATCCTTACACAACCCTGCAAAGTAGGCACAATTACCATCTCAATTTAAAAGATGAGGGCTGGCTGGGCGCGGTGGCTCACGCTTGTAATCCCAGCACTTTGGGAGACAGAGGCAGGCAGATCACGAGGTCAGGAGATCCAGAACAACCTGACTAACATGGTGAAACCCCATCTCTACTAAAAATATCAAAAAAAAAAAAAAATTAACTGGTGTGGTGGCACGCGCCTGTAATCCCAGCTACTCGGGAGGCTGAGGCAGGAGAATGGCGTGCCCATTCTCCCGGGAGGCGGAGGTTGCAGTGAGCCGAGATCGTGCCACTGCACTCCAGCCCAGGCAACAGAGCGAGATTCCATCTCAAAAAAAAAAGATGAGGGCTAAGACTCAGTAACTTTAGGTGAATTTCCAAGTTCACACATCAACTAAGTGGTCGATCCAGCTGTTTCATTTCAAAGCTTGAGCTTAGACCATCCCCCTCCAATTAATTAGCTATGCCTTCCTTCTTACGCTTATCTCTTTCCTCTCTCTCCTTTTAAGATTATAAAGACTTTGGCCCGGCACGGTGGCTTATGCCTATAATCCCAGCTCTTTGGGAGGCCAAAGTGGGTAGATTACTTGAGGTCAGGAGTTCGAGACCAGATTGACCAACATAGTGAAACCCTGTCTCTACTAAAAATACAAAAATTAGCCAGGCGTGGTGGTGGGCGCCTGTAATCCCACCTACTCAGGAGGCTGAGGCATGAGAATCGCTTGAACACAGGAGGTAGAGGTTGCAGTGAGCTGAGATCGTGCCATTGCACTCCAGCCTGGGTGACAGAGCGAGACTGTCAGACACACAGACACACACACACACACACACACACACACACACACAAAGATTATAAAGACTTTAGAAAATGTGCTTCTGTGTCCTTTAAAAACTCTTAAAGAACAAAATGGTAGTTCCTGGACCAAAATTCAAAGGACCCAAATCCTTATTTCTGTGTAGCCACCAACTCCCTGTATTATTGTGACACTGGGCCACTGGCTCTCAGTTTGCCCATCTGTAAAATTAGGAAGTTTGACTAGATGGTATCTGAGGATGATTTGGCCTCTGACATTGGGTGAATCCTCAGCTTCTAGGAGAGGGTGTGGGGCGTGACTCACCTGGGCTATTCCCACTTGGGATGTGAGTGGCAAGAAGGCAGCACCTATGATTGTAGTGACTGGATTTCCAAGTCTCCAATCAGAACACGCATTACCTGAATCATTGAGTGACAATGAGTTATAATGGTAACATCAACCCTACTCCCGAAATTCAATGATATGGAAGGTATGGTGGGTAAATCCAGACCCACTCTCTTGTGGAGGGTGAGGCACTTCATGAACTTCTATATTTGTATCGCCCTATTTCTCCTTTGACATCCAGTCCCTGAACTTCTCCACCAGCAAGTAAAATAAAGCCAAGAGTGGTGTATGCATTCTATTATAAAATCATACCCAGGATTCTGGACTCCTTAGCTGATTTCGTCTTATTCACATGTGTTTGCATATTGCCTTTGTTAAGTGGTTCCAAATCCAGTTTGTAAAGTACGAGATGGCATCGATGTTCTGGAAAGGGCAAATGCATTCTCATTCAGAGCAAAGGTGACCACCATGGGAAGCAAGTTTTTAAGCCCTTCCCACTTTAGGAGAGAGAAAATACAATTAAGCAAATTTGCCATAGTGAGAGGCCTGGCTCTCCTTCCATTTAATGGGAATAGAGCACTGTGGAGAGGAAAAGTGCCAAATGGTATGTGATTTTTAAAATCTC